>NC_143410.1:8114051-8416293 GCF_059467195.1 Physcomitrium patens
CCCTATTGTCGCTGGGCATCTTCATTTTCTTGAATAAATACGCTTCTAGTCTTGACAATGCATCGATTTTGCTTCTTAAGGCAATTTTTAACTTTCTAGCCTTTTTCACCATAATATAAGCATAGTCCTTACTCCATATGCCACTTTTTTTCTTCTAGAGTTAGGAATTTGACACGTATCGCATCAATTTTCTTGTCTTCCACCTCTAAATGTGAATTCAGGCTACTTCCTGACATAGTTGGAGCATGGCGAGTATTAGGGACATAGTCCTTAGAATCTTCTAGGGACAAGTTTCTAGAACCTTCTAGAAGTAAGTCTCTGGAACCTTCTAGAAGCTTCCTATTTGATGGAAGTTACTTGAGAAGCTTCCTAGTTAGTAGAAGATGTTAGGAACATAGTCCTTAGAACCTTCTAGAGACAAGTTTCTAGAACCTTCTAGAAGTAAGTCTCTGGAACCTTCTAGAAGCTTCCTAATTAGTAGAAGTTGCTTAAGAAGCTTCCTAAATAGGAATATATATTGGAATCGAGGTTGAAGAGTTCTTTAGTTTGGACAATACATCTCTTGGAGCCCTAACTCACATCTCTGGTGTTATTTTTGTGTTCATCTAATTAATCTAGTTCTTGCAAGTTCTTCTTGAACTTCTTGTTAGATCTCGAGCCTGTATTTCTGTATCTATGACAGCAAGCCATATGTTGTCTTGACTGTTGGTCTTGGCAATGTTGGAATAGGTGATTATCGCACTTCATAGCTTGGCTAATGGCTTTGTTGAGCATTCGTGGATTGGAAAGAGATAATAACAAATCCTTCACGTCATCTTTTAAGCTCCAATAAAATTGACTCATCAATGCTTACTCGTCTCAATTGATGTCGCATGCTAATTGTTTGAAATCTAATGCGTAGACTGACGTAGAACGTGCCCCTTGTTGTAGTGACTGGATCTATGTTGTAGCCCATCGTGCCTTGTCATGTTCATCAAATGCTTCTACAAACGCCTCCAAAAAAGTTTCAAAGTTGTTCAAATTTGATGATCTTTTTTCAAACAAAGAACCAAACCATGATAGAACTTGTCCCGTGAACAAAGTTCCAACCAGTCCAACACGTGACTCCTTTGTCGCATAGCGTTTGGGCTGTAAAGTTATTATTAATCTATTTTGATTGAAAAAACCTCGAAACTTGGAACGTGTACTATTGAACTTATTTGGAAGTCTAATTTGGGGCTTCTTTTGTTGTAAGACCAATGGTCCTTGTTGAACTAGAGGCAAAGCTGCTTCTCTTGGTGATGAAGCTTGAGGTTGGTGAATCCTCGATTGTGCCATCCCAAATGCTCCATCATTATGAAGTCTTGCAATGACTCTTTTAATCTCTAGAATTCTCTGTGATAACGTAGCAAGGGTATTTATAATGGCATCCAACTTAGACTCTGAACTTTCAGTCATACTAATATTCTGATCTCTAGTTATCTTAAGAGAAGGAAAGAAATGACTCTACAAGAAGGCAGTATTGGTTTAGAGGAGGGTACTCTGTAACCTCTAAAATGCCTTAAAACCTTCAAGAAGAGGGATAATCTATTCTCTCCAAGAAAGATAAGACTCTAGTATTATAATAGAAGAAATATCAGTTTAGAAGAAGATAATCCGCAACCTCAAAAATGCCAACACCTTCAAGTAGAGGGATAATCCACACTCTAACAAGAAAGAACTAGCTGTGATATGAAAGATGAGTGCAGTCTCAACAAATTCTCACGAATTTAGAATACTGATTGGAAATCTAAACAAGAAGCTGAAGAAAAATCGACAAGAACTAGATTAATCAGATGAGTATAAGAACAACACTAGAGAGGTGAGCAAGAGCTCCAAGAGGTGTGTTGTCGAGACTGAGGATCCCCTCAATCTCGACTCGTATATATACTACAAGCTAGGAAGCTTCTTAAGTAGCTTTCACGAGCTTGAAAACTTCTCAAGTAGCTTCTACAAATTACAAAGCTTCTTTAGAACCTTCTAGAAACTTCTACAACTTCTTAGTATATATCCTTGACAATTTTATACTACTCAAGTCAACTTCTTTGGATACATCATTTCAAATGATGGACTTATGATGGATCCTAAGAAAGTTCAAGCTATTATAGATTGAAAAATCTCCAAAATGATAAGAGATGTCTAATGCTTTTTAGGATTTACCAACTATTATTGGATCTTCATGAAAGACTTTTTTCAAGTTGCAGCTCCACTTATAGGTTTGATTTTTAAAGACAAACCAATAGAATCAAGAAGTAGAAGTAGCATTTGAAGCTTTGAAGACAACTTTTATTTTTGCACCAATCTTCTACTGTGTCGATTTTTCTAAGCCATTTTTTATGAAAATAGACGCATTAGAATTTGCTTTGGATCTTGCATTGTCACAAATGGGAACACATAATAAACTTCACCCAATAGATTTTCATTCCAAAAAATTTTCAACAGCCAAGATGAACTAAGAGATCATTGACAAAGAACTTCTTACAATCGTGGATTTATTTCAAGAATGACACCATTATCTAGAAGGTGCTCCTAATCTAGTCATCATGTATACAGATCATAAGAACCTTAAATATTTTATGTCAACACGTGTTCTGAATCATCGCCAAGCTCATTGGAGTATGTCTTTGTCAGGATTTGAATTCAAGTTCACTTATCGACTGAGAAAACAATAAGGTGTGTTAAATGCACTCTCTAGACAATCTTATCTTATATTAAAGGAAGAAGATGCTACTTTTGATTAGCAATGGATAATTCTCTTGAAGCCAAAGCATCTTCATCTTCCAGCAATAAAATCAACACTAACTGTTGATTCAACTTTCATTAAGCAAGTTCAGTCAAGTATGTCTTCTGATCTTCTTATTTGTGATATTAAGGAAAATCCTTCAAAGTCTCACGATGCTTCTAAGTTTGAATTCAAGAAAAATCTATTATATTTTGAGGGATGCCTATATGTTCCAAAAGATGAAGCTTGATTACGTGTTCTTGAAGCTCATCATGACTTTTCAGTAGCAAGACATTTTGGGTACAATAAAACTTTAGAACTAATATCAAGGGATTTTTGGTGGCCTCAAATATAAAAGGCAGTCAAAGATTTTTACAATCTTCTGATGTTTGCTTAGGATGAAAAACTCCTCGCCATCAATCTTATGAACTTCTTCAATGATTATCGATTCATGAACAACCATGCTCTTTTGTTTTTATGGATTTCATCACGGATCTTTCAATCTCAAGTTCTTATGATTCTGTATTTGTGATAATAGATCATTTTATCAAGATGGCACATTTTGTACCATGTACAAAATCTATTATATGTGAAGAAACATCTATTCTCTTTCTTGACAATATCTATCGCTATCATGGATTATCCAAGGATATTATATCAGATAGGAGAACTCAATTTGTATCAAGATTTTGGCAGACTCTTTTTAAGATTCTAAAAATAGATGTAAAACTATCTTCGATATTCCATCCTCAAACTGATGGACAAACAGAGCATATTAATCAAGTTTTGGAGTAATATTTAAGATGTACCATCAACTACCAACAAGATGATTGGATAATTCTTTTGCCATTGGTAGAGTTTGCTTATAATAACACAGTACATTCTTCTACAAAAAAAATATATATTTTTTTTAATTATGGTTATCATCCAAGACTTGATACTTTTGACTTTTCAAAAGTTGATAATCCTGTGGAAAAAGATTTGGTAATTCATTTGTCAGAGCTACATGCAACGATGAAGGCATAGTTAAAAAAAGTTCAAGAATAACAAAAGATCAATGCAGATGTCTATCAAAAGGAACAACCATCATTCCACATAGGTGACAAGGTATGGTTATTTCATCACAATATCAAGATTACTCATCCTTGTGACAAATTAGACTATCGTAGACATTGACCATTTCCTATTTCTACACAAATCAATCTAGTTGGATATCGTTTATATCTACTGGAGTTAATGAAAATCCATCCAATATTCTACATTGTCGTATGGCGTGATTTGCTATCTGGGAATACACTGGATATCTAGCTGTAGAGATTATACCTTAAACCTTTATATGAATCTTGTTTCAGCTTCCAAAACTCTTTTATTTTGCAAAAAATTCAAAATATAACAAAATCCCTTCAAAACATATTTTTCCCACAAAGGATTTTTTTTTTCCGAATTTTAGAAATTCATAACTCTTAATCTAGCCATTTAGTTTGTCTCAAATTTATATAGTAGGTGAAATTCCTCCTTAAAATTTACCACAAAAAAACCCAACCGCAAATTAACTCCTGATCTTTTGGCATTTAAAAAATCCTAGCAGATACTCTAAATTCTAATTTACAAGCATCCGAGCACTATTTTCTTAAGATCTCAAGCCCAATACTCAAATATTATCAAACTTATGTAAAAAGTTTAGTAATAGGAAATTACACATTTCTTGAAATTTTTAGCCAAAACCTTGTCAAAATGCTCAAGATATAGCTCAATACACAACCACTAGTAAATCAGGTCACTTACTACCCTTAGATTGCATGCGCTGACTTCAAAATCTATTTACTCCTTCATTCCAACTTAGAATCTAACAAGTAGTATGCAACTAGTCTAGTTGCAAAAGTGTTCTTTTTAGTTGTGGTCATCGATCCTCAATTACTGTCCGTACACATGCATTATGCCAAAAAGAGTGACAATAGCTCCCAAATCAATACCTTAACTTTGAGCACCTATATCTCCTTCATATAAACTCCAAACCATACAAAACTTATACCAAAACCATAACCAAAAACCTAAACTTGCTGATCTTAGCCTTCAAAGCTCAAATGGCTCCGAGAATCTAACCCTAATCCCTAATATGGCCTCAAACAGCCTCCTCAAAGCCTATTGGTCATGATTTTTGACCAATAAGAATGGAGATTTTTATCATTCATCTCCATTCATCTATATTGGTGTCCTATTTATTCTCTTTGCTATCAAAATCCTTCTTCAATCTTTTTTTTTTATAAGATTTACATAATTTATACTCTAAATACCAAATAAAGAACCAAAATAAGTTTTCAAAGGTCACCAATGTCTAACAAAGGTGACTCTAAATATTTAGAAGTTACTATCAACCAAAACCAATCTTAAAAGCCACTATCAAAAGAAAATTAAAGTTATACAAATTCTATAGTAATCTTTTTTAAACAATCTCTTTTTAAGGTAATAATCAAATTATTATTCTATAACCAACTAAAATCTACTAATATGGCTCTCACTATGTTATTTAATAAATTATATATTAAATACATAATTATATTATTTTCATATAATAGCTGAACCACAATATGACAACATGTCTCTTCTTGAATCATACAAGACATTGGACATGCCAAGAAGAAGACAAGCTCCACTTCTTCTTATAAAAGTGAACAATAATGAAGAGTTCAAAGTGGAAGAAGTCCTAGATTCAAGGCAGCACCAAAATAAATTGGAATATCTTATCCATTGGCACCGATATGATATTAGTGAATACACAAGGGAGCGAGTAAAGAATCTTGTAAATGTAGCAAAGGTGGTGGATGCTTTTTATCAACAACATCCATCGAAATCAAGATGAAAACCTTATAAAAGATCTAGGCAAGATAATATTTTACTTTCAATCCTTGTTTGTAGCTTTTTTGTAGTTGTGACGCTAAGAAAATAAAGAATCAATAACAAACAAGTTCAACTGAAGAGCCTTCATTTGTTGACCTGCCAAACAAGATATTATGATTGTTACAACTTTCAAGACAATGCAATCGAGATAAAGATCCTCAAGAATGACATGTTCTTCCTAGAATAGTTGGTGAGATATAATACGTTTGGCATCACGACCTTGGAAGGGACTTCTGATGTTTGGTGATTTTACTAGAGGTATGAACAACTCTTGATGGTGTTCTAAACGTTTTATTTGAAGTAAGTTATAAAGGCCTCAACAACGATCAAATAATTGGATGGTCTTTTTGCCCTGATATGGGACACTATCAATGGTTGAAAGGCCCTATCAATCATCTTCGAAGAGAACAAAGATCAGAATATGTGACAAATATAATTTGCCGCATCTTAGACTTCCTTGACATATAATCACCGCTCCTCGTGGAACTCGTTCCTAGAAAGGAAGGTAATGTCATGGACATATATTTATTATAATTATTACCTAGGTGATATGAATAGGTAGAAGTAGGTAAAAGTAGATTAATTTTATAATATCTTTTAGAGAAGCTTCTTAGAAACTTCATAGATGCTGCTTTAACTTTACATGTATTTATACTTGATTGGTAGGTTAGAAACTTGGTCAACAAGTTAACCACATGCCACACATGTTGGTAGCTTACGAAACAAGTTAACTATGTGGCGCCCACATAGAAAACTTACCTTGCAAGTTAAGATATGTTTTGTGCAAAGTCAACACGTTTTTGGAGGTCCTATAGAATATCACCACGTAGCTCCTAGATAGATAGTATATATAGAGGCAAGTGTGAAGCTTTCTTCACTCTTGTCAACTTCTTTCTTGCTTCTAGTCTAGTTTTAAAGATCTCTAGTTTTCTTATCTTTTGGCAATAGCCATTCCAATTTCTTTCTTAATATACATATTTAGTTATTTCTATTTTATCATCTTTCTGTAAAAATAGTCTCACTTTTTTATTTGTTTTTATCAAGTTCTTGTCCTTGATAATATACTACTTAATTAAGAACTATGTGGCAACATACTATAGGACCTCTCATATGCATCCAACTTACAAGACACATGTCTAATTTGCAAGGCAAGTTTCCTAGGTGTATGCCATATGTTCAACTTGTATTATTAATAGTCAACATGTTGACATGTGGCCTCTTTGTTAGCCAAGTTTTCAACCTACCAATCACGTATAAACATGTATAAAGGCAAAAAAGCATCTATAAAGCTATTAGAAAGCTATCCACAAGATATTATCATATTTATCTACTTTGACTTATTTCTACCTATTCTTATTATTTAGATAATTATCAGGTTAAATATGTATGTTTGTGACACTACGTAGCTAGAATTTGGCATAATATCTTATTAAGGTCTTATTTTCTCGATTGATCCTTCACCTTGTTTTATAATAGAAGTTTATTTAGGACCAAAAAATCACAAAGTTTTAGCTTTGTTAGATTTAAGAGCCTCAATTTTTTTTATAGATGAAGACTTTGTCAAAAAATAAGAGATTTTATTTATCAAAAAAATTAAATTTGTACATGTGAAAGCCATAGATA
Organism: Physcomitrium patens; assembly: GCF_059467195.1. Taxonomy (NCBI): domain Eukaryota; kingdom Viridiplantae; phylum Streptophyta; class Bryopsida; order Funariales; family Funariaceae; genus Physcomitrium; species Physcomitrium patens. Next base: position 8,121,313 of record NC_143410.1, read on the forward strand.
GTTTTGAATTATAAATTATGCATCAAAATTTTATTTGGTTAATTTTTGGTATTTTGATAAGTTATAATATTAATTATCTTTTAATTATGAGAAAATAAAGACTATTAGAAAATTTGTAGTTAATTGTAGTAGGAGTATGGTAAAAAAAGAATAAGAAGTTATTCCACTCTTAAAGCCGTAAGAAATGGTGAAGGAAGAAGATGAAGAATTACTCTACTTTTGAAGCGATAAGAAATAGTATAAAAAGAAGATAGAGAGCTACTTTGCTCTTGAAGCCATAAATGATAGTAAACAAAGAAGATGAATAACTACTCTATCTTTCAACTATTATTCCTATAATAACAAATTAAGTCAGTTCCTACTAAATCTTTCTCAAAAGTTAGTAAGTTATTTTACATAGATTTTTGATTAATTAGATTATTAGGAACAAAAACCAATATATTGATTGATACCTATGGTGATTTATCATCACTTTATAGTAAATGAATATCAACCATTAATTTTTTTTGCAAATGGCATTGATTGGAGATCTTAGGAGGTATAAGTTGACCTCTTAATGATTAATCATACAAAAAATATTGATTGGTAGAAGTAACATGTAAGTTATATCACTTGTATGGATTAATTAATAAAAAGGCATCTAAATTAGCTGTTACTTGAGAGTTATTAGTAAGGTAATAATTGATAAATAGCTTAAAGGCTTAGATATATAAGGCCATCTCAAAGCCTTGTTCTTCATGTCTCTTTCTTCCACCTTTGTTTTGAGTCCTTGGTAAGGGTAGCCCATTGAGACACCAAAGCGTTGTAGTGTTTTTATTGTTATAAACTTATGTTATAAGTTGTTTTTTTTATATCTTTGCTGGTCCTCTTGAAGCTCAGTGTTAGTGGAATTTTTTTAGTTAGATATGTTTATTGTATAGAAGAGAGAAAATCAGTAAGGTTGGATGAAAGGATCATCAAATTTGGAATTGAAATGGAAAAGTTATAATGGTTTGAAGTTGAGAGGTTTTTTTTGGTGTTGCTGCTTTGCATTAGAGGTTTGCTGCTGCTACTATTCTACATTGTTTTCCTTCAGCGGCACTATTTTCATCCAGTAGTATAATTTTCGTCCAATAGTATCGTTTCGATGTAACAATGCTATTTTCTATCCAATAATGTTATTTTCATCTGATAGTGCTATTTCATAAAATAGTAATATTTTTATCTAAAAGTGATATTTCATGCAACAATACTATTTTCGTCGAGTAATGCTGCTTTCATCAAACTATGTTGATTTCATCTAGCTATGTTGATTTCATCCATCTGCATTGTTATTATGTAACATGACTAATGAATGAAAGAGAGAAGAAAATATTGTATTATAAAAGATCTTATTTTAAAATATTATAGCAAATATCTTAGAAAATAGGTAATAGTGAAAAAGATAATAAAACTAAAAGATATTATTGCTATCATTTTATAAAATAGGCTTCTATTTACTTTGTAGGGCCATAAATAAAGCATAATAAAGTAAATTAGAAATTAAAATAATATTAGCATGTATTAGAGGGAATTAAGAGTAGATTTTAGTAAAAATTACATCAAGAAGCTAAGAATTGATATCTAGAGAAGATTGATTGTTAACCTAAGTCAAAATTGGACCTCGAGGTACAAAATTGTACACCTACGATGACTCTAGGGTTCTTTAGAAGATCAAAGAGTGGAATTTGAGAGCAAACTTGATAGGATTTTTATAAGAATTGGTTTTTTGTGATTTGAATTTATAATGACTTTACAAGAGCTTTACAAAGTCAAGGTTGTTTTGGATGACTTGGATTTTTGTGCAATAAAATAGGATTGACATTTTGAGCAGTTTTAGAAGTTTTGTAACAGATCTATAGGTGTAATTTCGTAGATTGATGGATATATTTTTGTTTGATGTGTATTGTGAATTTAAGATCAATTGAATAGTTACATCCAAGTAAGTAAATTTTTTTGTAGATTAAGGTCTCAAAAATTAGAATTTAAGTATAAGAGAGTATTTTTAAGATCTTTAGTAATCTATTAATTAGATGGAAATGAAAGTTTTTTTGTATTAAGAATAGACTTGATTTCCAAAAATTTAAGTAAATTTTGGAAGAAAATAAATAATTCAAATGAGAGATATTGGTACTAAAAGTTCAATATTTACATTAAAATAGGAGGTTGGCCAGTATCTAAGAAAATTTTAGGATTTTTTTATTATTTGATAAGTTCGATTATCTTCAAATTTGTTATATTAGTTTTTAACTAGAGGTTCAGAAGTATATAAATTTTTAAGTAAGATCAAATATTTAATTAATAGATATTGAAATTCTAATCTGTCTTAGAATTTGATTAGGATTTGATTTAGGATTTAGGATTTGTTTAAGGTTTGATTTAGGATTTAGGATTTATCTAGGATTTAGTTTAAAATTTATGATTTATCAAGGATTTGATTTAAGGTTTAGGATTTGTTTAGGATTTGATTTAGAATTTAGAATTTATTTAAGATTTGATTTAGAATTTAGGATTTATCTAAGGCTTATTTTAGAATTAGGATTTGATCTAGAATTTAATTAAAGGCCATTAAGATTTCAATAAGGATTAAAATAAGATTAGATTTATATTTATTTAAGATTTATTCTAAAAATAATATTTTTAAAAGATTTCTTTAAGTTTTTTTTGTGATTTCTTTGAGATTTCTTTTAGATTTGATTAAAGCTTCATTAGTATTATTAAGTTTTAATTAGAGTTTATTTAGAATTCTATAAGAATTTTTAAGATCTTGTTATTAAAATTTTCTTTCTATCTTCCACAACTAGGTACTTGGTACATTCTCAAGCAAGACTTCACATAATATGATAGCACTATTCTATCTAACTGCTTGTTTTTTCTTTTTCTCATCTAATATCATAGACATGTACATGTAAACCAATAATTACCTATATGATTAGATAAAAGTAGGTAAAATTAGATTAATTCCATAATATCTTCTACATAAGCTTCTTTAAAGCTTTATAAATGCTACTTTGATTTTATAATTATTTATAATTGAATTTTTAGGTTAAAAAAATGGTCAATAAGTTAGCCATATGCCACACATGTTGGTAGCTTGAAGAACAAGCTAACTTTGTAGTACACATATAAAAAACTTGCCTTGTGAGCTAAGTGTCAAGGACATGAATCTCCAAAAAAGGGAATCCTCAATACACTCTTCTATCACTATAGAGAACTAAAAAATCACTCAAAAGATGATGTAATATTAACTAGAATGGCTATTGCCAAAAACAAGAAGACTAGAAAGTCTTGAAACAAGATCAAGACTAAAAAGGCGTTGACAAGAGTGAAGAAGGCTTCACTCTTGCCTCCATATATACTATCTAACTAAGAGCCATGTGGCGATGTCCTATAGGACTTCCAACATGTGTTGACTTTGCTAGCCACATCTCTTATCTTGCAAGGCAAGTTATCTATGTATGTGCCACATAGTTAGCTTGTTCTACAAGCTACTACATGGAGGTAACTTGTTCCACAAGCTACCAATACATGGTTAGCTTTTTGGCCAAGTTTCTAACCTACGAACACATTTAAAGTCAAAACCGCATCTATAAAGCTTCTAGGAAGTTTCTCTAGAAGACTTTATGAAATTATTCTATTTTACCTACTTCTACTTAATCATATAAGTAACTATTGAGGTAAATATATATGCCTGTGACACTAAGGCATATATCTTGTAAAGTCAAGACATATTAGAGGTCCTATAGAACATTGCCATGTAGTTCTTAGTTAGATAGTATATATAGAGGCAAGAATGAAGCCCTCTTCACTCTTATCAACTTGTTTCTTATTTCTAGTTTAGATTTAAGAGTCTCTAATTTCCTTGTCTTTTGGCAATAGTCATTTCAATTTCTTTTTAATATACATACTATTTTATTTTTATTTTTTTACTTTTTTTTTATACAAATTTTTCAAATTTATGTATCTTTTTCCAATTCATGTCTTTGACATCTGACTACTTCCATTTTGTTATTTGTATCTCATTCTTTTTTTTTTCTTATTTCATTTTTTATCACTTATTTTAGATTATATGAAATGGCAATCATAGCTTGGAAGGCATTATCCAAAGAATTAAAACTACAATTCCTTAATTAAATAATTAATCATTAAAATAATCACATAATTAGTCTCTACTATCTTCCAAACTTTTTGTGTAGTTATTTTTTCTCTTAAAGTAGATAGAGAAGATTATTTACTCATAATAGTCATTTTTTGCCTTTTAAAAATATTATCCATAAGATTTTTCTTTTAGATGTAGTAATTAAAGATCATAATAGCATATTAATATTTAATGTAATAAGATCCTTCTCCAATTCAATTATTTTAAGATTATTATGGTTAGAAAAGTATAATCCTTAGATAGATTAAATTTCTTGTAATCTTAATTTTTTTTGTTATTTGATTTAAAATTCCATTAGTCAAGTAAAAATATATAAGTCTAATACATCCAAAGCCTTATTTATAGGTGAAAAATCTTTCATGCATTTTACAAAAGAAAGATCATCTTTTTTTATATATGTCAAATATATTTCTTAATATATTTCAAAGCTATATATAGTAAAATTCTTAGTCAAGTGATATTCTTAGTCAGTATCAAGATTTTTATAATATTTTTGAAAAAAAAATAGAAATATTCTTTTAGAGCATCAACCTTGTAATTATTCAATTGATTTTTAAGAAAAAATTTAATCACCATTTGGACTGATCTATAGCTTATTACAAAATAAGTTGGCTATATTAAAAGAGTACATTGATAAGAATTTGGCTAAGAACTTCATATATCATTTCAAATCTCCAAGAAGAGCTCCTATCTTACTTTTAAAGAAAAAAGATGGATCTTTACTAATATATATAAACTATTGAAGACTTATTAAGATCACTATCAAGAATAGATATCTCTTATATTTGATTTCAAGACTTTTTGATGAAATCAATCAAGCAAAAATCTACACAAAAATAGATCTATGAGGACAATATAACTTGGTCTTCATGAAAGAAAGAGATGAATAGAAGATTGCTTTCCAAACTAGATATGGATATTTTGAATATAATGTCATGCCTTTTGGACTCACAAATTCATCAACAGCTTTTTAATATCTCATGAATGATATTTTTTGTGAATTTCATGATGATATTTTTTTATTTTTATTTTTATTTTATTTAAATGACATTCTAATCTATTCTAAGAATACAAAAGAATATTGAATTCATGTTTGTTGTGTGTTACAAAAATTTAAAGATATAGGGTTATATACTAAGATTAAAAAATATATATTCCATACTACTCAAATTGACTTCTTAAGATATATCATTCTCAAAAAAAGACTAATAATAGATCCAAAAAAAGATTCAAACTATCATGAATTAGAAGATTTTAAAAATAGTTAGAAATATGTAATATTTTTTGAAATTTTCCAATTATTATAAGATCTTTATTAAGAATTTTTTTTAAGTTATGGCTCTTCTTACATGTTTGATATGTAAAGACAAACTTGAGTAGAATAAAGAAGTTGAAGCATCTTTTCAAGCTTTGAAGACAAAATTTATTTTTGTATCAATCTTATATTGTGTTGATTTTTTTAAGGCATTCTTCATGGAAACAAATACATTAGACTTTACTATAGGTACCATTTTATTACAAATAGGAGAAAATAATAAGCTTCACTTAATAGCTTTTTATTTTAAGAAATTTTTAACAATTAAGATTAATTATGAAATCTATAATAAAGAATTTCTTACAATTGTGGATTCATTTCAAAAATGGGGTCATTATTTAGAAGGCACCTAAAATCTAATCACTATATATATAGATCTTAAGAATCTTAAGTACTTCATATTGGTATGTGATTTGAATTGTTGCTAAGTTAATTGGAGCATATCTTTATCAAAATTTGATTTTAAGATCATTTACTGACTTGAAAAATAACAAAGTTTATTAAAATATATTTTAAATATTCTTATATTACATCAAAAGAAATATATCTTTTGATCAATAAAGAATAATTTTCTTGAAGTTAGAGTATTTTCACTTTTGAGCCAAAAAATCAGTAATGACTATTGATTCAAATTTTTTTAAGAAAGTTCTATCAAATATGTCTTATGATCTTTTTATTCATGATATTAAGAATAATTCTTTTTAATAGCAAGATATTTTAGATACAACAAGTTTTTAGAGCTTACATCTAAAAAATTTTGGTGGCCACAAATGTGGAAGGTAATAAAAGATTTTGTTCAGTCATATGACATTTGTTCAAGATCAAAAATTCCTTGTCATTGATCCGACAGACTTCTTCAATCATGGCCTATACCTGAACAATTATGGTCTTCTATTTCTATGGATTTTATTACAAATCTTTCAAGTTCAAGTTTATATGACTTTATATTTGTAATTGTAGATTTTTTCACCAAAATGGCATATTTTTTACCATATAAAAAATCTATTTCAGATAAAGAAATAGCTAAGCTTTTCATTGACAATATCTATTGCTATCATAGATTACCAAAGGATATCATATCAGATAGGGGAATTCAATTTATATCAAGATTTTGGAGAATTCTAATCAAGATTCTAAAGGTGGATATAAAGCTCTCTTTGGCTTTTTATCCTCAAACAAATGGATACACGGAATGGATGAATCAAGTTTTAGAGCAATATTTGAGGTGTATCATCACATATCAACAAGATGATTGGACAATTCTTTTGCCATTAGCAGAGTTTGCACATAATAATTTGATACATTCTCCCACCCAATAAACATCTTTTTTTGTAAATTATGGTTATCATATATGATTTGATACTTTTGACTTTTCAAAAGTTGATAATCTTGTAACAAATGATTTGGCAAATCGTTTGTCAAAGCGACATGCAACAATGAAAACATAATTAAAAGAAGATGAAGAACAACAAAAGATCAACATAGATGCTTATTAAAAAGAGCAACTACAATTTAATGTAGGTGATAAGGTATGGTTAATTTGTCGCAATATCAAGACTACTTTTTTTAATGATAAATTAGATTATTGTAGGTTGAGACCTTATTCTATTTGTGAACAAATCAATCTTATTTCTTATCAATTATATCTAGTAGAGTCTATGAAGATCCACCTTGTATTTCACGTGTCCCTTCTTGAATCATATAAGACAATGAATATTTTAGAAAGAAGACAAATGCCACCTCTTCCTATAGAAGTGGATAATAAATAAGAGTTTGACGTAGAAAAAGTCTTAGATTCAAGGTGGCACCAAAATAGGTTGAAATATCTTGTTCACTGGCGTTAATATAATAATAGTGAATGCACATAGAAGCCATCAAAGAATCTCGCAAATGCAACAAAGAGAGTTGAAGCCTTTTATCAACGACATCTATCAAAATTAAGATGAAGAATTGTAAGATCCATGGAAGATAATGACTGCTCTTTATAGAACTCGTCCCTAGAAGGAAAGGTAATGTCACGAACATATACATTTATCTCAATAGTTATTTATATGATTAGGTAGAAATAGATAAATATAGATTAATTTCATAAAGTCTTATAGAGAAGCTTTTTAGAAGCTTCATAGATGTGATTTTGACTTTAGATGTATTTGTGGGTTAGAAACTTGGCCAACAAATTAATCACATATTGGTAGCTTGTGAAACAAGTTAACTCCATATAGTAGCTTGTAGAACAAGCTAACTATGTGGTGTATACATAGATAACTTACCTTGCAAGTTAAGACATGTGGCTAGCAAAGTCAATACATATTAGAAGTCTTATAGAATATTGCTACATAGATCTTAGTTAGAGAGTATATATGGAGGCAAGAGTAAAGCCTCTTTTACTCTTGTAAATGCCTTTTTAGTTTTTAGTCTTATTCCAAGACTTTCTAGTGTTTTTGTTTTTGGCAATAGCCATTCTAGTTCAATATTATATCATCTTTGAATGACTTTCTAGCTCCTTTTAGTGATACATGAGTATATTAAGGATTTTCTTTCCTGGAGATTCATATCGTTGACATGATCTCATAGATAGCATTTTCAAAAGACAAGAAATGACCATCTATAACTTCTACATAAATTGGTTTAGTTTTCTTGACTAAAAATATTTCTTATTTTTTGATAAAGTCTTCATCTATAAAACAAATTGGGGATACTAAATCTATCAATATAAAGACTTTGTGAATTATAGGTCCTAAATATATATCTATTATATAATAAGGTTAAAACTTTGAAGAGAGAATAGGACCTTTAATAGTTATTATACTTACTTCTAACCGCATAGTTCTTATTATAGTTAGAAAACTTATTTTTTAACACATTGTCTTCTTTGGCAACCTTACTCTTCATTTTTTGATTGCCTTGTTTTTTTGGACGATGTTAAATAATGTGCCTAACTTCTCCACAATATAGGCATAAACTTTCTTCATGACATTGAATCTTTATTTGCTTAATGAGAGATTTAAAATGTATTGTATCAAGTTGTATTGGTTTTGGCTTTAACAAATAAGTTTTTGAAAACTTAGGAAGTACTATCATTACTTGATTTATTCTTCTCTAAGCAAATCTTTGTTCTTAATGTCTTTCAAATAATCAATTATCACATGTAATTGCTTGAACAATAATTTTTTTTTTAAAATCTATTTTTGATATTATCAATAATAAATCTTTGATATTATCTTTAAAAGCTTTGTTATTTCAATCCATATCACAAGCAAGATTTTAGAATTTAATAGCATATATAGTAGCTGATTGTGATTCTTGTGACAAAGATAAGTGTTTGATTAATGCTACTTTTCTTGATTATTTTCTCCAAATATAGCCTTAAATACTTTTAGAAGTAAATTAAAACTATAAAAGAGCTATGAATCTTTTTCCACCAAAGATGCAAATCAAAAGAAAGCACTTCCAAATAATAGTATGCTTATGAATCTAACTTGAATAAATCCATTAGGATATTAGAAAGGATACAATCTTACATAGGACTTGATTTATTGCAAAAATCCTTGAAATTTTGATCTTATTCCATCAAACTTTGTAAGCATATTAATCCTTACCTCTCTCATTCTTATAAAAGGAAGACTTCTTAAATTTGGTTGTGAGATCAATCTACTTGCTTTCTTCAACTTTATAACTTTTTGGCATAGACTCTATACTTCTACTATTGGTGTAGAAATAGTGCTTCCCTAATTGGTGTTAGTCATGTGTGAAATTTCTATCTTAAGAGTGTTGACAAGCTCATAAAGATCTATAATAGTTACAAATCTATTCTCAATTCTACCAAGAATAGCCTCTATGATTTTTCCTTTCATTTCAAACAACTTAATAAATCCATAAGTCAAATTAGAAGAGATTAATTTACAACCTCTAATATCAAATGAAATTTTTTAAAAAGAAAGATAATCTACTCTCTTTAAAGAAAATATTAATGTTAAAAAATAAAAATTATTTCAAGGTAGATAGTCTGCAATCTTTAAAACATAACAATAGAAATAGAATAATCCACTCACTTTTAAAAACAAGACAAGAACAATGAGTTAGGAATCTTATCAATGTATCAAGTATAAAAATTCAAAGAAGATACATAAACAAATGAGAAATGAATCAAAAAAAGATGACAAACTAGAAATAATAAAATAAATATATTTAATAAAAAACTTAAATGGCTATTGCCAAAGGATAGAAAATTAAAGACTCTTAAAATTAGACTAGAAGCAAGAAAGTAGTTGAGAAGAGTAAAAAAGGCTTCACTCTTGTTTCTATATATACTATCTAACTAGGAGCTACGTAGCAACATTCTATAGGACCTTCAACAGATGTTTAAATTATAAAACATATATCTTAACTTATAAGGCAAGTTTTTTATATGTGTACCATATAGTAAGCTTTTTCCACAAGCTACTAATATTTGTAATATGTGGCTAACTTCTTGATTAAGTTTCTAATCTACCAATATGCATAAAGTCAAAGCCGCATCTATGAAGCTTTTAGGAAGCTTCTCTAGAAGATATTATGAAATTAATCTACTTTCTCCTACTTCTACCTCATATAGATGATTATTGGAGTAAATATGTATGTCTATGATACTTACATGACAAGTTTTCTATTTGTATACTATATGGTCCACTTATATCACATGTGGCCAATAAGTGCAACATATGGCCAATTTTTTTATTAAATTGTTACTCTACTAATCACCTACAAATATGTATAAAATCAAATCCAATTCTATAAAGCTTCTAATAAGCTTCTTTATAAGATATTAAATAATTTATCTACTTTTATTTACTTCTATTCAACTCTTCTTATTTAGGTAATTAATAGCATTAGTTCTATTTGTGATAATATATATATATATATATATATATATATATATATGTATATTTAATTTTTAATTTTTTAAAATCTTTTTTTTCTACAAAATGATAATTTTCTTAATTTCTTTGTTTTTTTAGAAATTAAAATCTTTTATTTAAAATAATATATTTTTATTCTTTTTTTATAAAATTGAATTTTATTTCTTTTCTTGAAATTTAACATTTTTTCAATAAACCAATTTTTTGTCTAAAGATGAATGTTTCAATTCAAATAATAAGCTTTTGTCTTTCATATGCATTAAAATTTGGATCAACTTTTTTGTTCATAAAACCAATAAAGTTAAGTATGTGAATTTTCTTCCATTAAAAATTTGAACAATTATAGTTTTTCAACTTCTCACCTTCTGCATTAAAGCTACAAATTATTTAGTCTTTAGACATGATAATTATAAGATAAGACATATGTTTATTACTTGATCTGAAATTATTATTTTATTAGGATTTATATATATACATATATATACATATATTATTATTGAAGTTAGTATGTGATAGTCTTGTTTGTAATTTTTTTTTCTACCAAATTAATAATGTTATGTCACATAATTTTGAATAATTTAAAGTTGGATATGTAATTTTATTTCTTCTAAATTAGATAATATAAGCTTCAATAGATCAATGATAAATATCATATGCTTATTTTCATCTACAAATAAATTTTGTGAAATATTGGCTTATTTGTATATTAGATTGCAATTTTTTAATATGTTTTATAAACTGAACCAGAATGAATTTTATTTTAATGGTGTTTGCCATACATGTAAATTTTCCAAATATTGTCAGTTTGTTTTGAGAAGCTGCTTTCAGCAACTATATCCTTAGATTGCAATATCTTTTCTTGAGCTCTAGTCATCATCCTTAACCTACCAACTTGTGCATACATGGTAGATGTATTTTTAGACATGTCCAAATCATGCGTTTGGATTAACACCAATTATTCATCTCAATTCCCAAGTTGAGAATTAATTCTTGGTGGTTACAATTTTCAACATATTTCTGAGTAATTTTCCCAGCATGAAACGAAAAACATAATTTCTCTTAATTTAGAAAACTTCGAATGCCAACCATCATTTCTGGCCCGTCATTTCTACCTTGTTAAATTGCTTGCAGAATCATGATTAAGGGAGATAGAGTTCAAAGACAAACTTTGCAACATTTGCGAGTAGTACTTACCATCCACTGAAGTACATGGTACACACCTTCATTTTCAGACATAAGCATTTGGTACTCAAATCTGTGTTGATGCTATGGTCATGACAAGCACATCAATGCAGTTGTGGATTGGATGAGCAACTGAACAGGTATAGTGACGCTATGCTGACACAGAAGAAATAAGAAATTTGTAAGGCGTAACCAAACAACCATCTAAACTACAACAGACGACGCAGTGACATAGACAAAGCCGCACTCTTCAAGTGAAGCAATATTCATGTAAACAAAACGCCTAAGAATATCTGCACCCTGATAATGAGATTGTGAATGGTGTACAGCAACCTGCTTCTCTCAACACACAGCCATTTCTCTGATACAGCAATCATATCTGAAACGATAACCACGTCATACGACATGAAGAGTAGCTGCCAATCCCGAGGAGCACCAACGTTAACAAAAACTACGGAAGATTTAGAAACTAAAACATCAGATTGAAAAAGTGAAGGGTCAAGTTCGGTCCCATTTCACTTATTAATGAGGTGATCACCACGAATAATTTACAAGAGTGTGTAGGGTACAAAATTTGCCATGTCTAAGTTCGATGCACCGTACTGAAGGGAAAATTATCCTCCCTAACGGAACAGGCCTCTAACTCCCCACAGAACATCCGACTGCTCCGATTTCAGAGCAGCAGCACCTATTCCTAACCTTTCAGATTTCATTTAAAGCCTATCCAAAAGTTTACCTACACTCTGCAAAATGGTGGAGGTCCCAAGGTGCCATTTGAGCTGAAGGCAATGAGTAGTTGATTAGAATATGCTAATTAAATGGCATGCTGAGAAACTGTGACAGGACACACAACCTGAACAACGCATTGGTACATGGAAGAACTATACTCGACTGGGTCATGATCCACAACACATTTAACAAATCTGAAATTAAGATCTTAAGTCATAACTTGCAGCGCTTCTCTAGTTTTCCCGAGAACATTCAGCGCAGTAGCTGCAATATGACCAGCAGTTAAACCCGCTTCAGCGTACTGATCCTTGGGGGCCCCATGCTCGATGTAGCGATCAGGAAGCACAAGTGGTCTCCACTGAATATAAAAACAAGACAAGGCAAATAAAAATCAGTTGAAAGTGGCGTAGATTATGAGGGTCGCAGAGAACAACCAAAAATATTCACCACGAACAGTGGGTTAAAGCGCAGAAAATAAAACATTACAAATCAAACACTCTGATTTACTAGAGTGACAATCATAAGTAGCCCAATCATGTCCACAAGGACTTTCACAAATATGTTAAAAAATAAAATTCAACTAAACAATAAACTTGCCTTCAGCTTGCCATCCAGAAGCCCATCCAAAGCCATGAATTGGGCAACATGAGAACCGAAACCTCCAATAGAACCCTCCTCCACGGTTATAATCACTTGGTGGTTCTTCGCAAGTTGACGAATAAGATCTCGGTCAAGGGGCTTGCAGAACCTAGCATCAGCAACAGTCGCCGCAACACCCAAGTCGGCAAGTAATGCGCGAGCAGCCAGACAATTCTGGACCATGGTGCCATAACCCAAAAGTGCCACTTCCGTACCTTCTAATAGAATTCTTCCTTTACCAATCTGCGCCCAAGTAAGAAAAAATTCTAACCAGACTTAAAAAACAGGACGGTTACAAGCTGATGTGAAAAAACACAGAGGGAAGGGAAACAACTTCATATCTACGTTAAAAATCCCTAATCATCCAGGAATGAATCAGCATTAAATACATGATACATACCTCGACGGGGATCCCCTTGTTATTCTCAGGCAACTGGGCACCGATTCCGTTACCCCTTGGATACCTGAAACAACTAGGTCGATCATCAATTTGAGCAGCAGTGGCCACCATGTGGAAAAGTTCCGCTTCGTCAGCAGGAGCCATGACTACCATATTAGGTAGACAAGCCATGTAGGTTACATCGAACGCTCCACAGTGAGTTGGCCCATCAGCTCCAACAAGACCAGCACGATCCATTGCAAATCGGACTGGCAATTTCTGCAGATCTACATCGTGTACAACCTGGTCATATCCTCTTTGAAGGAAGGAGGAATAGATACTACAAAAAGGCTTCAGTCCTTCACAAGCAAGTCCCGCAGCAAAAGTCACAGCATGTTGTTCAGCAATTCCAACGTCGAAGCATCTTTCTGGAAAGCGCTTTGCAAACATGTTCATGCCCGTTCCCCCTCCCATAGCTGCATGAATTCCGATAATATCCTTGTCAACCTCTGCCTCAGCAATCAAGGCCTCAGCAAAATAAGTGGTGTAGGCTTGCGTTGCAGCTTTCACTTTATTCTGCTTTCCGGTTGCGGGGTCGAACTTGACAACGCCTGCAAAAGAACATCAAACAAAAATATCTTGTAAAGAGAGAAAAGTAAAAAGGTTAACGGAAAGAGCTGGGACGTTTCAAGCATTCCATCCCATATACAGCAAAAAGTTGGAGAAGAACACATTTTCAAGTGTAGGGACGTGTGCATCTAGATACTTATCAGCATATCTGTTTCTAAACCAGAAGTGGACCGCAGACGCTTAGCAATGAACTGTTCACATTATCTAACAGCAAATTTACAGAAAGGCTAAGGTAGAGTCTAACCGTGGTACTTGTCAGCTGCTCTTTCAGCATAAGGATAACCTCGCCCTTTCTCAGTCACAAGGTGAATGAGCACAGGTCCAGTTGTAGACGTATTTTTTACCTCTCGCAGAATAGTCACCAAATCGTCCATGTTATGGCCATCAACAGGGCCAATATAATAGAGTCCAAGCTCCTCGAAGAGAGTGGACCCAGACCCACTGATCATACCTCGAGCGTACTCATCCACCTTAGAAGCCAGTACATGTGCTGGACCTCCAAGTTGCTTTGTGACACCCTGGAACAACGTATACAAAGAAAACGTTATCGGATCGAAAAATAAAGTAGACACAAAGTTATTAGCATAATCCTTCGAGTTGAAGTAGTCCTCTGTAATGCTACAAAGGTAGCACGGACACGGCTTACAGTATATAAACCTACCTTGGCAACCTCACGGAGCTCACGAAGTGGCCTGCTTGACTGAAGCCGGCTGAGTGCACTACTTAAAGCACCAACGGGAGGGGCAGGGCCATCAAGAGTAGCTGTAGGCAGAGATACTTGTTTGTTGTCGTTGAGGATGACAATCATGTTGCAGTCGAGATAACCAGCATTGTTCATAGCCTCGTAAGCCTGCCCGGCTGTCATTGCTCCATCACCGATTACGGCAATGACGTTATTCTTCTTGCCCTTTAAGTCTCGTCCAACAGCCATTCCTGAAATAGACAATAGTACCAATGGGTTATGTCATTTACAGAGTCATGCGACGAAATCAGAGCCAGAACGAAAGTATCGTGAGAACATACGCGACCCAGAAAGCAACCTGAGTCAATGCTCTGTCATCACATTCGAGTCAACAAGCATAATCTTATAAGAAAAGACCCACCTAGACCAGCAGAGATACTGGTAGAACTGTGACCAGCTCCAAACGCATCATACTCACTCTCTGCCCTTTTCACAAAACCTGAAAGCCCGTCGGTTTGCCTCAATGTATGCATCCTATCTCTTCTCCCGGTCAAGATTTTGTGCGGGTAAGCCTGTATCAATCACAGTGACACATTGACCCTTAAAGACAAAACACCAATCGCCGATGACAGAGTCTATCAGTCATAGAGGTAAAACTGCGTACCGCATGTTAAAAAGAGTCATCAACTGATTTCAAACGAAACCGTTCTTTACTAGACGATTTCAAATAATCTGATGAATAGTTACTCCTAATATCTTCATGATCCAATAAACTGATGAGAGATTTCACTGAGGGAAAAATAATAGCAAAAAACTAACCTACTACGAAGAACACTAAGTGAAGCCTCAAGTGTGTATGCTTTGTTGCGGGAGCATTCCCGTGTTGTAGCTGAAAAATATGACGGAGACAGAAGATAACGCGGCTAGCTGTGATGTAATTGAGAGACAAATACTCAGAACCCCTTGTATTACATAGATGGGAAGAAGAACAAACCTGATGACCCACATCCCACAAAAACTTATCTTCTGGGCAATTAAAGACATGATGAAGAGCCACAGTAAGCTCCACCACGCCCAAGCTGGATCCCAAATGCCCCCCAGTCTTCGACACTGTGTGGATAGTCTCTGCTCGTACTTCATCAGCGAGTTGCTTCAGCTCCTGAAAATGAACGTGGACGAAAAAATAAATAGAAATAATAAAGTGAAATGATTCAATAGATACCCAGAAGTGCGGCGGCTGCACACATTTAAGAGTGCCGAAATGGCCAATACCTCTCGCAAAACTGGCACATACTGACCGCATCGGAATCAATAACGCAGAAGTTGATACGCAAATACCAAATTCTTTCTGTACAGGTCAACACTAATCCCAGTGAGCTACACATACTCGCACGGTGAGGTTCTTCATGTGAATGGGATAGTTGATGGTATCCAAAAGAGGAGTCGGTGGCTTCTCAGCGGGATACTCCCCAGCTTGGTCGGGAACCGCGGACGTCACAATTCTGCTCTTCGTCTGCACCCAAACCCCGACCATATTCAATAAGTCTCAATCCGCAGCACACCCGCAACACCTTACGAAAAATACACGAAAAGACACATCGACTTGCACAACCCCAATGGCAAGCCAGTTGACGAATAAAACTTGAAAAAACGAAACTCAACAACAACAACAACAACAACAAGGTGAGCCTCCTACGTTGCAGCGCAACCGTGACACCCCTTGTCCTTTCAACAAATTCAGGTTGTGAGTTCCAAAGAAAGCGCTCGCATCACCCTCGCGCAACAAAGGGGAAGCTTTCGAGCTCTCCGCCTTCCTGAGGGCCACAGCTTGGCCCACAGCAGTAGTTGCAGCCATGGCAGCCATGGCGAGGAGCCGAGACGAACAATCTCCAGATACAACACAAAAACCTCACAAATGGAACTACCCAGAAGCTCGCAAGGCGTACAAAAGCCCCCCTGCAGGCTTGAATCTGGTAGTAACACAGAGAGAGCCTGGCAAATACAGAGAAGGACAGCGGATTGTTCTGAAAGGATTGAAGGCTGCTGCTCCAAATAAGCCGACCCAGTCATCGATTGGTATGAATTCAACGCGCGGCCCCGCTTTGTCGATCCTGCGCTTCTGATACTGGATCAATGGATAGGGGATTGCAGCCCCGTCCAGATCTCGACGGAGCTTCGTTGAGTCGTCATCCTCGACGACGCGCCACCGTTCGTCCGTTGTTTCCACGTCCTCATGGACGGCTATTGCTGATGAGGATAAAGATTACGTGCTTGTATCGTAAGTTTTAGATTAAATTACATTAATGTAACTTTTTACCATATGACAAGATAATTGTCTTCAAGAATGTCACAAGAAACAAACACTATAAAACTTGACAATACCCACATTGTTCAACAACAATTTAAATCATTACAGGAAGCGAATAAAAATTAGAAAAATTTTAACAATGAGTTTTAGGAAATGAAGTAATTAAAATTTCAAAATTAAAAGTTTTCCAAGGGTGAGACAAAGACGAGTTGTGATCTTGTACCAACATAGGGTGTCCTTTGGATGAATATCCATGTTAGATATTTATCTTATTCATGGACTTAGGTCGGTCCAAAAATAACTTATTATTCAAGTTTGATTTATTTCAAATAATTTATTATTATTTTTGTTATTACATAAATAAAAAGTAACAATAAGATATATTTTTTAAAATTTAAACTTCAAAAAATTAACTTATTGAAATATTGATTTTTATTTATAATTAAAAATCCTTTCATATAGGTTAATATATGTCTTTTAAAATAAATAAATAAACTTAAAGTTTCCACATATTTTAATAGAAATTATACAAAGCAATAAATATCTACATGTCACGGACACAAAATACAGACTTGAAATCTAACAAGAAGTTCAAGAAGAAGTGACAGAACTAGATTAAACAGATGAATACAAGAACAATACCAGAAAGATGAGCTAGAACTCCAAGAGATGTGTTGTCGAGACTGAAGAACTCTTCAGCCTCGATCCCTATATATACTCCTACTTAGGAAACTTCTCGAGCTACTTCTATTAACTAGGAAGCTTCTAGAAAGTTCCAGGAGATTTCTTTCTAAAAGCTTCTAGAAACTTCTCTTCTAGAAGGTTCCAGAGACTTCCTTTCTAGAAGCTTCTAGAAACTTCTCTCTAAAAGATTCCAGAGGCTTCTCTTCTAGAAGGTTCCAAAGGCTTGTTTTCTAGAAGGTTCTAGAAACTTCTCTCTAGAAAGTTCTAAGGAATATGTCCCTAATATCACCTCCTCCTTTAGCTTCGAGGTCTCTGAGAAGCAATGTTGTTGATCAGTACCAACGCAAGAAAATGAAGATCTGTCGCATAACTTCTGCTATGAACTCCAACTGTTGTTCACAAGGTAAGTGGTTCATCGACCCTTGAAGCCAACGATAGTGGCCCACGCCTTCGACTTCTGACCAAGCATGAACTTCCGTGTCCTCATTGTGAAATTGTCCTGCAAACATGCCTTCTGGTTGACCATCGTAAGCAGGCTCGATCTCAAATACGATCACCAGTGATCGGTTACTCGGTATCCTCCGTTGTCGTCGTGGTACATGTAGTTCTTCATCTCAGGGTCGCCTTCGTGAGCTACTCGGTTGCGATACTCTGACTGGCATAGTATCTATCTCTTGGCTATCCATATCAAAAGACCAAACTACGATCTATCTTGGAGAAAATAACTACATCAACTATGAATTTTGTTGGTGCTCTCCCCTTTTCTTATATTGTTGGGAGAACAAGCTTCAGAAAGAAGCTATCATCGAATTGATTTAGGTTTATCGGGATGTCGTTGATGAAACTCCTGTATCTTTTGTGGCGCATTCGCAAGATTTTCAGCTGGCTCCCACGTTCGCTCATTAATGTCATAGCCGCATCAATGAACAAGATATTCTAACTTTCCCCACCTTCGCCGTGAATCCAATACCTTTTCAACCTTGTATTCTTCGTGGTTCTCAATTTCAATACTAGATGGCGGACATTGCACTCTTCCACGAAAAGATGACTTTCATAAGGTTCCAACAGAGAAACATGAAAGACTAGATGTACCTTCATAGAAGCCGGTAACTCCAGCCAGTATGCCACTGGATTAATTTGCTTCTGGATGATAAATGGTCCCAATCTACGATAGTCCAACTTATCACATGGTCGCTTGGTCTTGATATTTTGTCGAAGAAGCCAGGCTTTGTCTCCAACTTTGAAAGTAGGTGCTGGATTCCAAAATCTATCTACAGACGTCTTATAGGATTCTTGAGCGGATTGTAATTGAAGCTTCAACATAGTTTGAAGCTCTGATAGTTGCTTCGCAAATCCTTCAGCTGCTGGATTGTTATTTGTTGAAGGATTCAACAAATCAAGCTTCGGATGATACCCATAGTTGGAAAAGAATGGTGTTTGTTGAGTCGACGCATGGAGGGTGTTGTTATATGCAAACTCGACTAGCGGTAGATATGCAGTCCAATCGTCTTGCTGATAGTTGATGCTGCATCGTAAGTACTGCTTCAAGACTTGGTTCACCCGTTCCGTTTGGCCATCAGTTTGAAGATGAAAAGCTGAAGAAAGCTTGATATCCACCTTCAATATCCCAAAGAGAGATCTCTAAAACTTTGACATGAATTGGGTACCTCGATCTGATATGATATCATCTGGTAGTCCATGATATCGATACACATTATCGAGAAAGAGTCTTGTTGTGACTTCATTGGACAATGTCTTCTTACAAGGAACAAAGTGTGCCATCTTCGTAAGCCGATCTACCACGACAAAGATGTTGTCAAATGAGTTTGATGATGGCAAGTCCGTGATGAAGTCCATAGAAATTGAAGACCATGGTCGACGTGGAATTGGCAATGGCTGTAGAAGTCCATAAGGGCGATGCCGAGGATTCTTAGATCTTGAACAGATGTCACAAGAGAGGACAAAATCTTTCACATCCTTCCACATTTGGGGCCACTAAAAATCTCGGGAAATAAGCTCCAAGGTCTTGTTGAATCCAAAATATCCCGCAGCTGGAAAATCATGGCGAGATTGAAGAACTCGGAGTCGTGCTAGTCCTTTTGGAATGTACAATCGCTCTTCAAAGTATAAAAGATCTCCCTCCACCTTGAACTTTTCGTCATTGGTACGTTGCTTGATATCAATGGCTACTGAATCTTTAATGATCATAGCACGTACCTGGTTTAGGAAGTCAGCATCAAATGATACAATAGTAGCACAAAGTTGAAATCTCTCTGGCTTCAATAACGTTGTATATTGTTGATCAAACACTGCTTCTCCAGCCTTTGGTGCAAGATACGATCTCCTTGATAAAGCATCGGATAGTCCTTGCTGCCTTCTAGGTCGATAAGTGATACCAAAATCGAATCTAGATAGCGACATATTCCACCGAGCTTGACGCCGATTTAAAACTCGAGCCGTGATGAAATACTCCAAATTCTTCTGATGCGTATATACGGTTACTGGATGTGCAGCTCCTTCAAGAAAGTGATGCCATTCTTCGAAAGAATCCACTATAGCAAGAAGTTCCTTATCGTGGATCTCATAATTGATTTCAGCAGCAGAGAACTTCCGAGAATAGAATGCAACTGGATGGAGCTTCTTATCTTCACTCATTTGCAAAAGTACAGCTCCCAAAGCAAAATTTGAAGCATCAGTTTCTAAATAGAAGGCCTTTGTAAAGTCTGGATGTACCAAAATTGGAGCTGTAGTAAATGCTGTCTTCAAATCTTGAAACGCCTTCTCCGCCAAAGGTCCCCATTCCAACTTATCCTTGCATGTTAATCGAGTGAGAGGAGCAGCAACTTGAGAATAATTCTTGATGAAGATCCGATAGAAGTTAGCAAAACCAAGAAAGCATTGTACGTCTCTAACCGTCTTCGGAACCTCTCAAGACATGATTGCTTCTACTTTCTTGGGGTCCATCTTCAAACCTTCTGTAGTCGTAATGAACCCCAAAAATTCCATCTCCGTCTGGTGAAATAAACACTTTTCTAATTTGGCATATAGTCCTCGCTTGCGTAGTTTCTCCAAGACCAAACGAACATGCTCCTCATGCTCTTCCTCGTTTTTAGAGAATATTAGAATACCGTCCAAGTAGATGACAACAAAATCGTCGAGGTGTTCTCGAAAGATGTCATTCATCATATGTTGGAAAACCGCTAGAGCCTTGGTAAGACCAAAAGGCATGACATTATATTCGAAATGACCATACCTTGCACGGAATGCTGTCTTCCACTCATCTCCTTCCTTGATTCGTACGAGATTATAAGCTCCCCTTAGATCAATTTTTGTAAAGATCTTCGCACGTCCAAGTTGTTCTAAGAGACTAGAAATCAAGGGTAATGGGTAACGATTTTTCTTTGTTACCTTGTTGAGGCCTCGATAGTCCACACACATCCGTAATGATCCATCTTTCTTCTTCACAAATAAGATGGGTGCTCCAGCTGACGATTTTGAATGACGAATGAAGTTCTTTGCTAGATTCTCGTCGATGTACTTTCGTAACTCTGCCAACTCCGTTTGCGATAGATTGTAGATTGGGCCAAAAGGTGGTTGTACTCCTTCTTCCAAGTCTATGGCACAATCATATGGTCGGTGTTCCGGTAGTATGTCGGCGTTCTTCTTTTGAAACACGTCTTCAAAATCTTTATATTGCTCCGGTATACTTGCTGTTGAGATCTTCTCCTCGGTATTTGGAGCCGCATAAATGACAAATGGAGTGCCTACCTTAGATGATCTTATAAACGCTCTTGCTTCAATGAATAAAGATTTCTTTTTTCGAGGTTTTTTACTAGGTTTTTTCTTGGGTGGTTTTGTGGGAAAAGTCATCTTCTGCAACCTCCAATCTATCAATGGATTATGTTTTTCCAACCAAGAAAGACCAAGAATAATAGGATTTGATGGGGTTCTAATAATATTAAAAATAATATGACTACTATGGTCTTTAAACGTTACTTCTATAGGTTTTGATTCATGGGTGATACTACCAGACAATAAAGGTCGCCCATCTATGACCTCAACATGAACAGGTTTTGATTTTTGTACTAAAGGGATCTTATGACGCTTTGCAAATTCTTCGTCTAAAAAACAAGCAGATGCTCTTGAGTCTAGTAGTGCTAAGGTTCTCAGTTTTTGAGGGCCGATAAACAGAGGGATTGTAAAACAAAGTGCAGGTTGGGCAGAAAGAAAGGAACCTGATTGTTGTTGGGATATTTCATTGTCGAGCCGCACGGTTCTTACTATGGCTGGGCATCCTCGTTTTCCTAAACAAATACTCCCCTAGTCTTGACTATGCCTCGATTTTGCTTTTTGGGGCAGTTTTCGACTTTGTGGCCTTCTCCACCGCAATACAAGCATAAATTTTCCTCCATACGTCGCTTTTTTTCTTCTATAGTAAGAGATTTGATACGTACCGCATCAATTTACATGTCTTCCACCTCTGAATGCAAATTCACACCGCTTGCCGACATAGTTGGAGCATGGCAAATTGTATGTTGTCTTGAGCGTTGGTCTTGGCGACGTTGGAATAGGCGATTATCGCACTTCACAGCTTGGCTAATGGCTTCATTGAGCGTTCGTGGATCAGGAAGAGTTAACAGCAAATCCTTCACATCATCTCTTAAACCCCAATAGAATTGACTCATCAACGCTTCTTCATCCCAATTGATGTCGCATACTAATTGCCTGAAATCCGAAGCATAGACTGATGTAGAACGCATCCCTTGTCGTAGCAACCGGATCTTTGTTGTAGCCCATCGAACCTTATCGTGTTCACCAAATGCTTCCACAAATGCTTCCAAAAAG
The DNA here is from genome assembly GCF_059467195.1 of Physcomitrium patens. Classification (NCBI taxonomy): domain Eukaryota; kingdom Viridiplantae; phylum Streptophyta; class Bryopsida; order Funariales; family Funariaceae; genus Physcomitrium; species Physcomitrium patens. The sequence goes on from NC_143410.1 coordinate 8,143,781, forward strand.
GTTTCGAAGTTGTTTAATATGGATGATCGTTTCTCAAACAAAGGAGCAAACCATGATAGAGCTTGTCCCGTAAGTAAGGTTCCAACAAGCCCAACACATGACTCCTCCGTTGCATATCGTTCGGGCTGTAAAACTGTTATCAACCTGATTTGATTGACGAATCCTCAAAACTTGAAACATGTTCCATCAAACTTATCTGGAAGGCTAACTCGAGGCTCCTTATGTTGTAGAACCAGTGGTTCTTATCGAACCTGAGGTAAAGTTGTTTCTCCAAGTGCCGAAATTTGAGACTGGTGTAGTTTAGATTGTGCTATCCCAGATACTCCATCATTATGAAGCCTTGCCACCACTCCTTCAATCTCTGCAGTTCTTTGTGATAACATAGCGAGGGCATTCATAATAGCATCTAACTTAGATTCTAAACTTTTTGTCATACTAATGTCTTGACCTCTGGCCATTCTAAAAGAAGGACAAAAATGACCCTATAAGAGGCAATATTGGTTTATAGGAGGGTAATCCACAACCTATAAAACGCCTTAAGAATTTCAAGAAGAGGGGTAATCCACTCTCTCCAAGAAGAATAAGACTCCAATATTGTAACAGAAGAAGTATCAGTTTAGAGGAGGGTAATCCGCAACGTCTAAAAAATGCTAGTATACCTTCAAATAGAGGGGTAATCCACACTCTACTAAGAAAGAACTAGCTCTGATATCTCAAGTTAGTGGAGTCTCGACAAACTGTCACGGACACAAAATACAGACTTGAAATCTAACAAGAAGTTCAAGAAGAAGTGGCAGAACTAGATTAAACAGATGAATACAAAAACAACACCAGAAAGGTGAGCTAGAACTCCAAGAGATGTGTTGTCGAGACTGAAGAACTCTTCAGCCTCGATCCCTATATATACTCCTACTTAGGAAGCTTCTCGAGCTACTTCTATTAACTAGGAAGCTTCTAGAAGGTTCCAGAGGCTTCTTTTCTAGAAGATTCTAGAAACTTCTCTTCTAGAAGGTTCCAGAGACTTCCTTTCTAGAAGCTTCTAGAAACTTCTTTCTAAAAGGTTCCAGAGGCTTCTCTTCTAGAAGGTTCCAGAGGCTTGTTTTCTAGAAGGTTCTAGAAACTTCTCTCTAGAAAGTTCTAAGGAATATGTCCCTAACACTACAATAGGATTCAATCTTAAGGAGATTTTGTATTTGGAAGTATATTTTGGAAAGTCATTAGACCAAAGCTTATCAATGATCCCTTCATATGATGAAGAAAAAATCTTCTTTGAAATTATTATGAAGCAAAAAGATACCAAGAATAGACCATTTTTAAAATTATGCTTTTAAAATATCCACTTATATCTTGGTTCTAGCCATTTTTAGCAAAAACATATATATATATATATATATATATTAGATATTTTTATGAGTTTTAAATTTAACTTCTAAAGTTTGTGTAATAACAATTTCCTTAATGTGGGCTTGTTACAAATTCTATGAAGAAAAACTTTAATGCCAAACAAGGAAAAAGTATTATATCATCTTTTTCTCTTATAACTTTTGGTTGATTTTTTAGTGTAAAGCCAATCAAATGAGACTTTTTGATTTCAACCAATCACAAATTGAAAAAGTTGTAGCCTCACCTTCTCTCTAAAGTATAAAGACATCTTGAGGACCTTCAGTGTTGCAATGCACCTACTCATGATTTGAACCATGACCTACTACTAGTAATATCCAATGAAGACTTACAAAATATGCACAAAAGAGGGATTGTGCTTTGAAGCAAACATCTCCATTGTTGATCAAGAGAACATCCTGTGCTACATTATTATGTTTTCCATTGAAACGGTTGCCATATTTATTCCATGAACTTTTTAGCATTCCACGAATGAATAATTGATTGATGATGAGATGCTGAGCAAGATTCCATGTCATTTTCTTATTCATTTTTGTTCTGCTTTTCTGGTGATTTTATATCCACAAGTGCAAGAGGTGAAAAATACTCTTCCCCAAGAATACTGCACATGGGTTTGTGCATTATGCAGGAAACAAGCAATTTGTGCATGTTTGCTTGTACCCACAACATCTGCCCAAAGACATGAGTTCAATCAATGAATTGGTAAATCGATGCAGGAACTGTGTGACATCGGTTCAAACAACGCCAACCGAAGAGCAGCGTCAATTATGAGTCAATTGACCGTGAGCCGAAGCTTGTTTCGCCGCGGCACAACACCAATTGAGTTGAATGACACCATGCGCATCTTAAGATTGGAAAACTAGACACGGGTATTGTTGCTGATTCTGCAAACGGTTTTGAAGGCTATTAGGGCAAGCTATACTTGATACTCGATTACGGAAGCAATGATACCAGGTAGTACATCAAGCACATCGTGCTGCTGCTCCACCGAAACATGTGGTTCCATTGCAATTCCACAACAGACTCTCCGGACAACTGCACAAACTGCTGGAGCAAACATCATGAAATTCCTCAATACCAGTGATTCAGTTCCATTCAAGTGCGGTGGATGGTTAAATAATTCCTTAGGCACATAAAGCCAGCCAACTGGCTACTGATAACTCACCCTGTTGTAAGGTTTGTACATGTGAGTTCTATGTACGTATTCGTGACTAGAAAGCTGGAGCTCATGAGGAATCAATCACTTCAACAATTCTATCTAGAAGTCACTTCAATAATGCTTCCACATTCAATGTAGTCTTGCAATCTGAAAAAGGTAATCCAGGAAGTTAACGCGAAGACTATTTTCCTCATAAGCAGTGGAAAGAGGATCATGCTAAGGATGCAAAGTGAGTGCATTACCTGAATTGACACATGATCCCCTCAGCATCCATCAGGCTTCTGTAGGCCAGCGTTGTTCCCTTGGACACGAGTTTCCTTCAAGGGTGAAATGTTTCCTTGTTGATGAGATGACCTGGCTATGTTCTTGGAGAATCGTCATCAATTGCAGCCACACCCAGCGGAAATTCAGGCTGATTAATGGGTGAGGAAAAAGTGATGGACTGCATACCGGGTGTAGGTGGAGAGAAAGGAGGTGGAGCTAAAGGAGGTGGAGAAGCTCCAGGAATAACACTGGGAGCAGCGCCAGTAGGTAGGGTCGGAGGAACTGAAACAAGTATTGCATCATGCCTGTTAATACAAGGATTACACAGCTACAGTTTGCTCACTGTTAACACAACAATGGTACATCGGCCTCGACATTTCGTCAGAAACAAGCAACCTTACCAAAGAATTTATCCCATGGCTTACATTCAAATTGATAAAGAGCTCATATGATGCTTGATCCATTGAAAGTCTAAAATCTACGCATTACAAGTGCGGGTTCGCACCTGTTTGTCCTATAGTGACGAAGCCTCCTGCTGCTGAAGGCCGATCTCTGCTGTAGAGGAGCACCGTTGGATAATTTGTTGAAATATAGAGGTTCTTTGGTTGAATTTAATGTGGGATTATTGGACAAGGCTCTGGATCACCAGTAAGAACAGCTCCCCTACAATTTAATCGTAACACTTCTGAGAATTCTCGCCAAGATAATAAATGGAGCAAACCGCACCTCAGTAGAATAGTCACATTACTACAATTAAATGAACTGGTCTTTCAATAGATTAACTTGTAGAGGACTAGGAAGTCACCAACTGTACACCACTTCTTCATGTTCTACATTGTGAAGACAGAATGACCTGCTCACAAAAATTTCAATTTGCTGGAGCTGCTAAAAAATTGCGGGATCACGCCTGTCAAGCCGCATCCTGATAGATTCCTGAACAACTCAAACCTACAAATGAGATGGGTACCAGTAAGTTTTCACGACAGTTCACCCTGTGGAGAGATCTGTAAACTCAAATTTAAACCCGTAGTGTCAGCACCCGGTATCAGCTTACTAAGTTATTGACCTGAATCATATGTGCGTACACCTTTTGCGTAGTGATCGCAAATAGGGTACAGAAAGTTGGAAAGCTTTAGATACTTTGCTTACAAGAAGTTGACGAAGGTTGACGATTCCCTCGGGAATGGCGCCAGTTATCATTGGATTATCAGATAAATTTCTGCATGGTTCAAATGCGGTAAACCTGATCAGAACAGGCATGACGCCTTTCAAGCAAACAGAACCAATTATGGTGAGAAAGACTAAAACAATAATCAAATAATCAAAAACTATCTCCGTGAATTCATGTAAAAATGGAGTACGAAGCAACAAGCTTAACATCTCCGACGCAATAAAATCAAATACGCAACACAGTCTTCAACACTTGACTAAACAGTAGGAAGTTAGAACTTACAGGTGTCTAAAATTGTGGAGGTCTCCAATCTCAGCAGGAATGCTGCCAACTACCCCTGGATTGCTCAAGTCCCTGAAACATGCCCTCACAATATCTTCAATTTAATTGACTGAAAATTGAAAGGATTGTATATCCTTGCCACTCTCGAAGCAATCCTTGTAATGCGTAGACTGTCAACCATTCAAATCAGCTCCAAGGTGAATGAAATCATCCATGCATCTGCCGCAATACTATCACAAGAATTATAACTTCTCAAACGGGATTCGATTGCTGAATTTTTGGAGGTTTCAGAACATGATTATAGAAGGAGCATTGTCAGATCTTGACTGTAAAGATTCCGTTACTTATCGTCAACAAATCAATTCAAAGTCATTTGTAAAACGAAATATTTTTTAAGTCATTTCCATCCGCCGTTAAGGTCAAGAGGTCCAATTCCTCAAAAATCTTGAATTAATCTCCCTTCTGAGGATTTCTTCCAAGGAATTTACTAATTACTATTTCACCAATATGTTCAGGTCTGCAGAATATATCTAGGTGAAAATCCTGCTCGTTCGCAAATGGCGTGGAGGCTACATTACATTATATGTGAAAACTACGTGTCAATGAAGAAAACTCCTGTGGGTAAGAATATCAGCGCGCGACCTGTAAACGCTGCACACGAACTTGCAACGCGCGCATCTGAAAGACCTGAGTCTGCAACCTCCGGAATCTAAAGAAACTTGCAGAAATAGGACGTTCAGAACGTCTCTATGCTCCGTGGTTTGAGAACGTCTCTAATCTCTATTCCACTTGCAAATCACACATTCCACGCCCTCGCAACAACCCAACATGCCATGAGAATTTACCATCACTTGGGCGAGTACTCGGGGCAACCACTGACACCGAACACACCACTAACAGCAGCAACGTCAACCATCCCAAATAGGCCGCCATCGCTCCACGCATCACAACACCACAATGCACTCTCCCACGACTTGCGACCCAACCTCAGCAGCTGTGGAGGACTAAACAGCTGAGGCTTAAATCCCTGGAATCATCCTCCAGGTCTTCACTGCTGATCTCCCCAGCTCCAATGAGCTGAACGAACACAAGCTCATGAGACTCAAATTCCCTCATAATTATTGACTCCATAAACCATCATCATCCATGCTGCAATCTCCAAGGAGACCACCTCTTAATCTTCAATTGAAAGCTCTGTGCTAATGTAACTATGCGCGAAAACGACGCTGCAGCTGTAGATGCAGAAATGGTAATTCACAACACGATAAAACACGGCATGAAACAGGCACACAGATTGAGTGGAAAAGTAAGGCACTTGGGAGACAGGAAGCGGTCTTTGCTCTTCTTGACAGAGCCACTACCAGAACCAGCCCATACACCAACCCTCATTCTAAATTAAACCTATTCCCCACTCCACAGTTACGACAACAATCTCCTAAAATGACACCCCCGAAAAAAACATTGAGTTGGACCTTGTCAGTGCTTCATATGAATCTAATCTCTCTTCTGGAATTCAGATGTGAGAATTCAAGAAGAACTTATATTGCTATCTCCCTACAATGAAGAAACGTCGGGAAAACTTGTGTGAAGAGCAGGTAAGTGCAATGTAAGTATTTGGATGGTCTTGCACAAGCTCCTCTAGGCCCCGTGGAAACACGGCGCCTACAATTACCAAGATACGATTTCACAAGTGCCAGTTGTCTCTACTTCTGCTGTTTCTGAAATAGTTGTGATAGCTTAGCAACCATGATAGGTAAGCAATCCTTTACCAACATCTCGTCCGTTTGTGGAATTTAACCAAGAGTTCTTCATGTGCCTATTTTGTATTCATTCATCTTGGCAGAAGCTGCCAGGATTACAGAAGAAGACTACGAGGGCTCATTGGCGAGTATGTGAGTGTCGCGACTGCGTAGACCAAGAGAAGTGTTTTCCTTACTCATCTTGATCTCCTCACACTTCATCTCATCGTAATGGAACCAGAGAATGCTATTTATCTTAGGATTGTTAATTAGTGCAAACCTTGGTACTTGTAAATTACACAGTTTGCAGTGCCAGCAGGAATAAGAAAAAAAAGGATTTATCTGATAATACTTGTAAAATCAAGCATTAGTAACCTTGGTAACTTTCGACAATAAGAGATGACAGCAAGTGGGAACGACTTAGCTCTGCATCAGATCATGGTTTGGGAAGTCAGATAAGAGAGGCCATGGAGACACTGGATAGTGTCAAAACACAATCATCACTGTATACAACATCAAAACTTAAAAAGAAACTTCTTTAAATATATATATATATACACATACATGCGTGTGTGCATTTGTGTCTTTTATATTCTATTATCTTTAAATCCATATTTATATTTACATTTATTTTTGAATAATGTATATGTTTCCAATGTTTGATAATAATATTTTTTTAATAAAGACATATAAAACCAAAATTATTAAAATAAAAATTTTGAATTATATTTTATGAAAAGAGTCTCTATGCATATTAAATTTCTTCTATTTATTTTTTGAATAGAATTTTATTTTTATTATTTAATATATAAAAGATACAAAAAAATATAGTTGTGTATTAAATTAAATACTTTATTATAAACTTTTTCATACATTGTGTGTAGGTTTAAACATGAAAGTGATGACAAAGATGCATCAATTGAAGTAGTCTCTCTTTAGGTAGTACAATTGAGAAGATTTTTAGAGTTAGGAATATCATTAGAAGCACATTTAGTCAAGTATTAATTAGGCATGAATTTTTACACCACCTAAGAGTTACAAGACTGTAGGGTATAAAATATTTTATACCTTGGATGATAGAAAAGAGGTATGGATTACAAAGGTGCAAAGTATAAAAAAATTAGAGTTTGAAATAAAATAGAAGACTTTCTGAAATTCAAAAGTTAAGTCAGGTTAATTCAGGTTTCTTCTATAATTAAGTTTTATTTGTGCATCTATATTGTTAATTTCTTTAGCATGGATGAATCTCTACTTTTAAAAAAATCAATAAGGCTTAAGGCTTTTGTAAACATATTAATTTTCTGTAAATAAGTAGAAATATAACTTACTTCAATTGTATTGACTTGACACTTGTCATTGATGTATTGGTGATCTACCTCAATGTATTAAATTCTTTGGTACATAACAGGATTTTGAATTGACCTAATGCTACTCATATTTTTACACAATAATGGTTTGGAGACTTTTTCATGTAGATGCAATTCCTTGAGCTATTTGTAAATGTATGTGATGTTGTTGGCAGCTTGAAAGAGAATAAAATAGTCAACTTCCATAGAGAAAAGTGTATATAATGATCAAAGCTTACTTCACTAGGCTATTAGAATTAATTCCAATTTGTACACAATTTCTAACATAGATTTATGTGAGTCAATATCTTTAGCCTAATTTGCATTCTCAAAGATGAGCAAACCTCCCTCATCTTAGGTAGAATAAAACATCATGTTATTATGTTGTAATATGACTATATGGTAAAAAAAACAAAAAAAAAAAAATATATATATATATATATATATATATATATATATTATAAGAAAGTCTAATTAAAAAATATAATAAAAAAATATAAGTAAAAGATAAAGAGATAGTAAAAATATTTATTATTAATGGTATTTTTTATAAAAAGGCATCTTTTTACTTTGTATAGCCATTAATAAGGCAAAACAAAGTAATTTAGAAAAAAAAAAGATGTATTCATTTTTAAAATAAAATTGATATATATAAAAAAAATTATCTTAAGAAACTAAAAAATAATTCTTGGTAAAAATTGATTATAAATAAAGATCGAAGTCACACCTCAAGTCACCAAACCATACACCTACAATAATTCCAAGGTTATTTTTCTAATTAAGGAGCAAGGTTAAAAAGAGGATTTAAAGAAATTTATTTTTTTATATGGATTTTAAGTGATTTGGATGGATATTTAGTTTTTGAGAGCTTTTCAAAGTGAGAGATATTTTCAATGCTTCTGGATTTTGAGAAATAAAAAGAGTCTTATACATATGAAGAATTTGTGAGTATAGTAACAAATGTATAAGTAAAATTTTGAAAATGTGCTTATTTTAAATGTATTCTATAAATTTGAGACCAATCAAATAATTAGATTGAAGGATATAGAAATTTTATTGAATTAAAGTCTTGAATATTTGAATTTTAGGATTAATGACATTTTTTGTAATTTTGATAAATTTGTTAGTTTACTTGAAGCAAAATTTTATAAGAACATATTGGGCTTGATTTTCTATACTTTTTTATATTTTTAGAGAAATTAAAAAATTTAATAAAGATTAATTGACATAAAAAGATCAACATCTAGATTAAAAAAGAAACATGGCCAAAATATGAGAATATTAGGAGTTTTTTTTTTTTTTTTAAATTGATAAGTTCAATTTTTTTCAAATTTTATATATTCTTATTTTTTGCTTGAATATTAAAATATAAAAAGAATTCTAATACAAATAAAAAATTAAATTAATAATTATTAAAATTTTAAAATTACTATAAAAATTTGATTAAGATATATTTAGAATTTTTTAAGGATTTTATTAGGATTTTTTTAGAACTATATTTGAATTTGATTAGGATTTATTCATAATTTACTTGAGGTTCTTTTATTATTTCTTTAATATTTATATTTTTAATATATTTTTTAATATTTATTTATTATTTATTTATTATTTTTTAAAAAATTCTTTAAGATTTTTTTAAGAATTGATTAAGATTTCATTAAATTTGCTAAAATTTAATGGAGATTTATTTAGAATTTTAATAGAGTTGTTGGAATCATTTTTGTTGCAATTTTTAATTTACCTTCCACAATCAAGTGCTTGGTACATTCTCAAGCAAGAAAACATGTTATATAATATTATAGTCTATTATATTTTGAAATATCTTAGAATTTTCTTTACAGCTATCAAGTGTCTAAATTGAAGATTATTTATACATCGTAATACTCTACCAACTATCAATTACATGTTTCATTTATTAATTGTTGCATTGAGTATTTCTTAATAAGACTTTGATAAAGTTAAAAATCAACTATAAGTATCAATATTTTGCATTGAAACTTAGTCTTTGAATTCATGAATATTAATGATGGTTTACAATGAATTAATTCAAATTTATTTAATAGAATTTAAATAGAACATTTTTAGTAGAAGTAAATGCCTTTGTTGGTATATTGTAGTACAAATCCCAAGTACAATCTCATATCTTCAAGATTTGTTATGTCAAAGATACTTATTGGTTTTTCTTTGAATTTTTGAATGTAGATTGTATTATTACTTGTAATAATAATATCATTTACATATATCAATATTATGGTGTACTTTCCATTTGTATAATAAAGTATATATTAGAATCTTCATCACTTTTTTAAAGACTTTAGACTTATAAATAATTTTCTATTCTACCATAATAGGCTTTAAAAACTTGCTATAGGCCATACAAGGCTTGTTTTAATTTACACACCTTTCTTTAACTTTGTTTTTCTTCAAATCTTAGTCATAATATTTTATAGACTTTATCTTTAAGTTCCATTCAAAAATATCATCTTTATATCTAAATATTGTAATTTTTATCTTTTTTTATCTACTATTGCAATGATACTTCTAAGCGTTGACTATCTAACTATGGATGCAGGAGTTTCATAGAAGTCAATGATCTCTTCTTATTTGTATTACCAAGTAATATCTCTAACTTTTAACTTTTTTTGATGTTTCAACTAGAGCTTGATTTTGCATCAAAGATTTATTTTACTAATATTAATTTTTTTTCTTAAATAAGTCTATTAATTTATATATATATTTTTAATATAGATTCTACTTATTTGATTGCCTCTTAAAATTTGCTATACTCAATTGCTATACCATAATTCTTAGGCTTAAGATTTGATTTTATTACAAGCATATAACTATCACTACATTTATTGTTTGATTTTTCATTTCTAGTAGGATATTTTTATTGTTCAAGTAAGTTTGGTAGTATTAATTGGAATGTGACTGTAAGAATTTTTTTTTAAACAGAAGATAGTATCAATAGAGAAATATCTAAAATATTATCTCTTTCATAATCAAGATACTCAAGTATTAGAACTTGATCATATATTAATTGGTTAGTGGTATCATATACATTTTTAAGTAATGTATTGACTTTTGGAAATAATTTCAATTTATCTTAGAATAGAAGGATATTATATAAACAAAAATTATTACATACAATATATTGAGTACTACAAATTAATCATAAAGTAAGTAATTTAAACCAAATATAAATGTACACCTAATATACTTTTAAGGAAAGATTAGAAATCTATATCAAACTAAATCAAGCTATCTCTTACATTAAAAAGGAGGAATCCAAGAATGTAAGTGTGTAAATAAGAAAAACCTTAAAACTTTATTAAATCTCCTAACTACCATAGCCAAGAAAATTCTTGCAATAGATTCTTTCACTTTCAAAATCACTTATAAGACTTGACTTAATAAGAATGTCAAGTTAAGGATTTTTCTTTACTTAAGTATTCAAATCTTAATTGACATGAATCAAATCAACTGACAAAAAACTATCAATGGATAAAAAACCACTAATCAAATTAAATTACATACATTTGATAAGATTTGGTATTTCATGCTATATCACATGATAACTATTATATAAACAAAGATTGTTATACACAACACATTGAGTATTAAAAACCAATTATAAAGAATATAATTTAAACTAAATACAAATACAAACCTAACACACTCTCAAGTACCTGCTTTAGTTGATTAGAAGTCTTTCTAGTCAATTAAAATCACAAAACACACATTATTAAAGATAAATGCCACAATGATGTTATTGCCAAATTGTACTCTTCTAAATTATTATTGTAGTAGTTAGACCATCAAAGTCTCTGATATACACAATAGAAGAAATCTTCAATCTTTATCAAAAGATGAAGCGTGACTAAAAGAATTCTTACAATGAAGACAAATCTAATCTTCTTATAGAAGAATTGAAAGAGGTAGTGTCAAATATGCTATATGCCACCTACATTGATATTGTTCACACAAAAGCATTGTAGTAGCCTCTTTTTTCTTACCACATATAAAATAAGAAAGACCAATTGATACAACTACCAATTCAGTATATATAAAATCATCAATAGGAAGATGACAAAGAATACAATTCTTTGAATGTACCTAACACTTTTTTCTATTCTTGTCTTCTAAGAGCAAAATATTATGAGGCAACATACTCTTTATATGTAGAATTATGTGCCTTATTTTAAAATCAAGTATTGTAATTACTTCATGTTGCAAATATACATAATCTTTTTTAGAAAATTGTTGCTTCAAATTTTAAGATTTGAACAACCCGAAGTTCTAATTGTTGCTATTGCTGACTCATCCATTCTGGAACATCTTCAATCGATACTTGTAATCAGCTCCTTACTATTAACTCTTAACTGGAACTACTACTCTTAAAAACACAAAAAATATAAGAAAATGGCACTCCAGCCAACCCAAAACAACACCATAGAATGACTTTAACTGGTGCCCCACTCCTATTCTTTTACTACGTGGTGATAATGACAACATGTTACCCATACTGTCCATCGAAGGTAATGGGAAGTAATCTTTCTTGGTGGCCACATTAAGTTTTCAGAAATCCTGAGAAATTTGGATTTTTCCGTTCTTTTTCGGCACCATCACGATTGGAGACACCTACTCACTATTCGGTATCGGATAAATAAAACCAACTGTAAGAAGCTTATCTAATTCCTCCTTCACCATGAGAGAATATTTAAGATTAATGTCATGTTGCTTCTACCATATCGGTTTAGTGTTCTCCTCTAAAATGATACGATATTCACAAACTTCAACAGGGATATCTTTTAGATCAACATAAGTCCAAGTAAAAGCTGATTTATGACGCATGAAAAAATTATGTCTAGAAGGTTAACTCTTGTTTCTTAATACCTTCATATACCTTAATTGTCCAAGGCTCTGCTGTGGTTGCCAAGTTGATAGTTTGACATAAAGGTACAACGGCGATGTTATGTTTCAACTCTCATGCAGATTTCAAATCAGTCTGTAAGTTTGACATGTATGAAGTACTGAATCTTGTATCTAGGACACTCACATGGTGTACATCATACTTGGTCATCCAATCAATACTAAATTTAGTAGAGATTTTTGAATCTGTCAGGTATATCAAGTACTCTCCCAGACCGCCACATTGGTACACCATTCTAAGGTGTTGGTCTGCTTCTACGGATGCCTCCGTAATTGGTGCTACTACATCATCATCGATACTAAGCTCATTGTTCGACGTCAATTCAGATGCTGGCAATTGAGATTTCCCGTGATAGTGTACTGGGTACATTTGTAATACCATTTTATCTCTGCCCTTACCAATTGTCAAAGTACCCCAACTCCAATCGTTCTTGGCCTTTGTTTGATTAAGCTAGGGTCGTCCTAATAAAATTAGATACGATAAAGTTGAATGTTGTAATCAAAAGACGATGTAGTCAATTTCATATGCAATACCGGTAATTATAGTTTGAACACTCCGTAAAATATCTATTAGTTTAACTCGGCTATGATCTCCCATCCTTAACACCAATGTTGTGGGTACTAAGTTTTTTAAATCTAAAGCATCCATTGTATCAGCATTCATTAAATTGACGATGGAACCACCATCCACCTAAAGACCTGAGATCATAACACCGTCAATTGAAACATCGATGATTGGTGCACCTAGGTCAGGGTTCAAACTGACTTCACAAACTTCCTTATTGCGTTGCCTATGCCGTATTAACAATAAATTCATTGTAAAATAACACTCTGGTGCGATCGTTAGAAGTTACTTCATAGAAATAGAAGGTCGAATAGTGTCTAGATCCTTCAAAATGTCATAGGATTCCATATATAAGGTAATATCCAATGCCCTCTTTCTTTTTCTTGGGTTGAATTTAACTCCGAGAGGTAAGATATTCTTCCGTCCTCGACTTAGAATTGGAATAGTAGCTGAAGCTTCCTTAGAATTTGTGCCCTCGAGAAGATCTTTCAATGGATAGGATATTTTTCAAAATTACATAGAGAACGGAACAGCTTGAAACGGAACCGAAGTCTCCATAATCGAAACCTCATTGGGTTGCCCAACCAAGTCAGGTCTCATAATAGATAAGAGGCCAGTAACAAGACCTGGATTGGATAGCCCCGTAATTGGGTCCAATTGGTCCTTCACTTTAGGATCACCCAAATGTTGAATTGGTCCTTTCCTCTTTTTTTGACTTCTTGTAAGGACAGCTTGGACTACTTCTATACGATGAACTGATGAATCTTGAGGACCTTTATTTATCTCTTCTATTTTTCCTTGGCTTTGGATCTACTGATTTCAATTATTGAAATTAGACGGAGCATTACATTGCTGATTAGTATGTCCCGACTGCTTGCAATTTACATACACTAGTACATAATTGTCACTAGCGCTGGGATTGAGACATTCACTGGCATAATGACGAATCTGTCCACAACAAAAACAACAAAGTGGTCTTCTTGCACCTCCATCCAGCATATTGGGTGTCTCCACCGATATATACCTACTAGGCTTGTTCTATGTAGGGTTAAAAAAATGATCCTAGTTATTCCGTTGGTACAGAGGGTATTTGGTTCGATGACGCCAGTGGAGTATATTGCTCATGCCTCTACTGCTCCTTTCTGTAGTTCTAAGGTTTGATGTAGACCTCTGATTAAAGTTGGAACTTTGAAAGTTATTGAATGTTTGATTTTATCGATTAGATCGATTTCCATTCCATCCATACATATTTCTTGTTTGAATTTGATTGACTTCCCACTGAGTCGGTAGAATCATGGTCTAATTACTGAATTGTTGTTGCCTTTGTAAATGCCAACAGTTTTGGATAGGGTGCTTTCCTCCACAAAATGTACATTGAACTTCCGTTAGTCTGAGTGATGGACATTCCGTATCAAAATGACTTTGTTCCTTATAATTATTATACCATATATTAGGTCTCGTATTAAAAGACTTATGTCGTTTCTCCTTATGTTTAGCCAAATTGACGGCCAATTCTTCCATCTTCTTTGTTAGATTTAATAACAAGGCTTTATTTGGATCTTTAACAGTCACATTTGTGAACAACTCCGGTTGTTGATAGGTTGGCGATGTAAATAAGGTGTTATTGTTATTGGCGCTATTACTTGGAGTGGTGTAGCGTTAATTGGTTGTTGCAACATAACATTCTTTATATTGGAGGTAGCTATTTGTGGATAATTATCCATCGACAAATTTTCCAGTTGTATTTATTGGCTTCCTGAACCTGGAATCATTGTGGCCCCCATTGTTAACAATTGGTCATAATGACATTCTTTCCACACCTTTGCTCGTACCAATGATGCATCTATTGTAGCTGGTCGAACCTCTTTTACAAATATTTTCAATTCTGGTGGATGCAAACCATTGATTAATATTCACAATATAAACGCCTCTAGCATTTGATTATTTGACCATTTACGAAGTATATCTGCGATCTGGCCATAATAAGACTCTACGAATTCCCCCACAAATATCCTGCTATTCATAAAACTTTCTTGAAGCCAATCTTCAAATCCAATTGGTCTAAAATGGATTAGGAAGGCATTCCTCAAGGCCTCCCAATTAGGAAATCTACCCACTGATTGCTGGATATACCATTCAAAAGTTATATCTTTTAAAGTTGCTGGTAACTATCTCAACCAAATGTCTTCAGTTCTACCATTATTTGCCATGTAGGTTGTCAAAAATTGAGATATATGGTGATTGAGATCAGAGCCCAGTCAACCACTAAAAGTAGGTAATGGTGTCACACTTGCAGTTCGGTCTCCTATTACTCCCATCTGCATTGCAATTAGTACTTCTGGCACTCCCGCGGCTATTGGTGTTATCACTGGTCTCCTTGTTATTTGAATTCAAATTTTTCTTCCTTTGGTTTTACTTGGACCTACAATTCCTTTTTGCCATTCCTATAGGATATTTCTTATGCATAATTGCTCCTGTCTTTCTTTCTCTTGTCGATTAATTCTTTGATAATCCTTTCTTTTATAATTATCACTTATAATCTTCCATTCTTCTTTACAAAATCAATACTGCCTTGAATTATAACTCACATATTTAAAATCCTAAAACTAGTTCTTCTTACGTTTTCATTCAACATATAATTCCATCTCTCATACAATCAATTTCTAACATTTCATATTGTTATCATTTCCTTGAGAGCGGCACCAAAATATTGTTCTTCTTGTGTTCAAGCTTCAATACACTAAAGCAATTGAATTAATATATGTAGGTTCGAAAACTATGAATTGGGTTTGTTAGTGTCACAATTGACTGTACTCTCGCTATCTAAACTCAATTATCAAACTACAAAACACCAAGGCTTACTACTTCCATCTTAATTCAACCCATAATCCATTCTACGACTATCAATTCAACAATACCTCTATATTCTTATCCGTTCATCTCCCACTTACTCTCTTTGTGATTTATGTATTTTCAATTACTAATCTCCAGCTTATCTGTTGTATTGAGTTTCTCAATTCATCACACAAAATTCAATATCTCGACTTACGACTATCACAATCTGGCCCCTTGGCTTACGACACCCACAATCTAGCCCTTGGCCTATGACTCTCACAGTTTGGCCCCTTTGGCTTATGACTCTCACAGTCTCGCCCCCCCCCCCCCCCCCCCCCCCCCCCCCCCCCCCCCCCCCCGCCTTACGACTCTCACAGTCTCGTCCCAATCTCCCTTTTCTCAACCTCTTTATCCTACCAAAAGATGGACCATCGGCCAGTAGATTCCCAAGATTATGATCTTTTGAATTCTTAACCATTTGTTCCACTAACAACCTACTGTTACCAACTAAAGTACCTAATCATAAGTCTAGTTCTCAAGGTTGTTAATAACCAACCAGTAACTTACCACAAAATTTATTTACCTATTTTACAAGAATCTTTGTAATTGAGGTCAATAAGCTCCACTAAAAATGGGAGCATATTGCAAAGTATTGTGATGTTAAGCAATAGATAAGTTCTCTATAGCTATAAGTATGGTTTGTTTATAGAACTCTATTTAATTATATAGACATTGAATCTAAACATCAAGATCATCTAGCTCTATAATTGGAGCTATCTTCTAAAGTATTGAATTAAATAGAATTAGCTCTCAACTATACAACAACTAATAAGGAATATAAGATGCTAAAGATGCTTATCTACTAAAGTAATAATCTATTGCAATCCAAAATAATATCAAGTCTCAATCACAATGATTACTATGAAATAATCTATACTTATGTAATCACATTTGAGAGTCTAAACAACCCACTTAGCCAAGCCATCTATTTTAGGATGATTTCTAGACATAATATAATGATCTATTAAAGCTTTAGTACATAAAGCTTCAAAAGTTCTAAAAAAATCTCTTTCTTGATCCATTAAAATTTTAATAGGTCCTCCAATATGTGCTAATACTCAATCAAAAAAAGCTATAGTTGCTAATTTTGAAGAATTTTGTAATAAAGCCACAAGTTGAATTCACTTATTAAAATACTCTAATATCACCAATACATATTTAACTCTACATGAGGTAATAATAAGTAGTCAAGCAAAGTCCGAAGACCAATAATAATACAAATCTATGATAGATAATAATTTCAACTAAGGTGATAAGTTATTAAAACTTAATTTAAGTCAATTATACACTTCACATTAAAAAATAAATGTAGCTACTTGTTGATATATACTATTCTATCAATATTGATTATATAATATAAAAATTATCTTATATATTTCAAAATATCTAAGTCTTTCATTTATTTGGCATATTAAGGAGGCTCTTTGATTTATCCTTGAAACTATGTTTCTAACTCTATTAGGCTATATACAAAATAAAAAATTATTCTTTCAATAAAATCTTATTATTTGATGGTTAATCTTATTTCTTTCTATATTTGAAATAGCTAAAGGAAATATTTCTCATTGAATTTCGTGTAAGACTTCAAGATCTTTCCATATATTGCTAATCACTTCATCGGTTGTCTACTTTTGAAGGACATAATATGAAGGTAAATTTTATCCTTTAATCCAAATTATAAGATGGCTTCAATTAAAAATTATTTATAATTGGTGGTATGAAGTAAAGGATTGAAGCTTATAAGTAACATGCTTACTCTTTTCTTTGTCTTTATCAACCTATATTCTTTCTTTCCATTTTTCTTTTGACAGTGGTCCTTTTCTAAAGTATGATGTTGATGGCCCAGCCCTAGATGGTCTATTAGCCTGTCGTATAGGTATTTCTTTATTTTGTGTTGTTTTTGCATGCCTTTGAGATTTCTTCTTGTTTGTTGGCTCTTTCAAAATTTTCTTCTATTTCATTTCTTTCCCTTTTCACCTCCATTAGGGCTTCATGTTGAGACTTTGCCAAATAAGCATGTATAGACATAGTATCGACAAGATCATCCCATCTTGTGGCATTTCTAATTATGGCTGTATTAAGTAATTCTTGCCTTGTTGTTTTTTTTTTATTCATGCTCATAATAGTATGATTCCATAGATCCCCTGTGTTTACATGCTTATCAAAAATATCCTCCTTCTTTCTTAGAGCCTCAATGCCATAAGTAATAGCTTCTCTTGATGCCATAGCCTGTTGAAATAAATGCTCTTCCAAAACCTTTTTCATCCTTTCCTTTCCAAAATTGGTTTTGAAAAATCCACCTGTATCTCGCAACGCAATTTTTCCATCTTTCCATAAAATTACTCTCTGTCAGAGAATATCAACAAAATCTCCACACTCCTTTCGAGGATGCTCCATACTATCGCACCAAATACATCGTTGTATATATCCTGCCTTTGATACAGATTTGCTCTCAAGTAATACTTCTTTCTCCTCTAGCTTTGTCAGCTTGATTTGTAAGTCTTTCATTCCTTTTACCAACTCATCACTTGCATCTTTCTGTGGTGTAACTGTAGACATAAGAATTGGAATAGTACTTACTAGTATAGCAAGTTATAGTAGTTGCCTACGAGGTGTTGTAGTTGATGGAGGTCTAGTCTCTTGCCTTACTACCACCTTATCCCTCCAATACTCTCTTTTGGCAAGTATGCCCACAGCTTCAGAGACTTTCTTCGAATCAATAGTAAGTCCGTTGTCCTCTATATTATCCTCCAATGGTAATTCCAACTCCTTTTGTAAATCATTGCCAGTTAATTAAATAAATAACTCCACCTTATCATTTTCAAGTGTAAGCTTTTCCACTCGAGACAATTGAAGAAACTGTCTTTCAAATTCTTGGAATAACTATGTTGCAATCAACTCCTTGTTGGATTTATTGATCTATTCCATAAATGATTTTCTTGTCACCTTTTTTGCATCTTCCAAAGAATACTCTTCTTTTAGTTGAAGGATAAAATCCTCCCATTTCTCTCCATGACTTTTAATAATGCCCTTTATATGCTCACGAAGCTCTAATACAACTATAAGCTCAAATGTAAAGATCATATCTCTCTTCGATACTTTATTAAGCTCCATTTTTGGAGAATAATACTTAAGATACTTAAAAATATTTCTTCCATCAAATTGATCCAAAAATCCAACAACAGATTGCAAGGCTTTAGTAGCCATTACCTCCTTGCATTCCATTGCTTGAGTTGTTGCATAAAAAGTATAAATGCTTGAAACATTTGAGTTGTAGCAGAATCAAGTTGCAATAGAGATTCTCCAGTGCAATTCCTACTACTACTTCCTTGCCTCCTTTCCATAATAAAAACCAAAATATTTCTTCAAAACTCTCTACCCCAGAAATTTTTACGTCGGGTTCACCAAGTCTGTCGTATGGTGTGATTTGCTATCTGGGAATACGTTGGGTATTTAGCTATAGAGAGTGTAGCTTAAACCTTTATATGATTCTTGTCTTGGTTTCCAAAACTCCTTTATTTTTGTATAAAACTCCAAATGTAACAAAATCCCTTCAAAACATATTTTTTCTGCAAAGGGTTTTCTTGTCTTGAACTTTAGAAAATCATAACTATTGATCTAACCATTTAGTTTGTCTCAAATTTACAAAATAGGTAGAATTGATCCTTAAATTTTATTAAAAAAAAAAAAACCAATTGCAAATTCACTTCCGATCTTATGGCATCTAAGAAATCCTAGTAGGCACTCTAAATCCTAATTTATAAGCATCCAAAAAACTATTTTCCTTATATCTCAAAAATCCAAACTCTAAATGTCATAAAACTTATGCACAAAGTTTATTAACATGAAATTACACATTTCTTGAAATTTTGAGCCAAAACCTTATCAAATTGCTCAAGATATAGCTCAAGAGACAACCACTAGTAAATTGGTTTACTTACTACCCTTAGATTGCATGCATTGACTTCAAAATCCACAAACTCCTTCATGCCAACTTGAAATCCAGTAACTAGTATGTGAAAAGTATAGCCGCAAAGTGCTCTCTCTATTTGCAGTCACCGATCTTCAATTGCTATCCGTGCGCATGTGTTATGTCCAAAAGAGTGACAGTAGGTCCAAAACTAATACCTTAACTTTGAGCACCTATAAATTCTTCATAAAAATCCCCAATGATATACAACTTATACCAAAATCGTAGCCAAAAACCTAAACCTTCTGACTCTAGCCTTCAAAACTCAAATGACTTCGAAAAACTAACCCTAATCCCTAAAATGGCCTCAGGCATCCTCCTCAAAGCCCATTGGTCATGATTTTTGACCAATAGGGATAGAGATTTTCATTATTCATCTCCATTCATCTATATTGGTGCCCTAATTACTCCCTTTGCTACCAAAATTCTTCTTCAATCCTTTTTCTTATAAGATTTATATGATTTATGCTCTAAACACCAAATAAAAGAACCAAAAGAAGATTTCAAAGGTCACCAATGTCTAACAAAGGTGATTCTAAATATTTAGAAGTTACTATCAACCAAAACCAATCTTGAAAGCTACTATCAAAAAAGAAAATAAAGTTATACAAATTCTATAGTAGTCTTTTTAAACAACCTCGTCTCAAGATAATAACCAATTTATAATCTACAACCAATTAAAATCTACTAACATAGCTCTTACCATGTTACTTAATAAATTATATATTAAGTACATAATTATATTATTTTCATATAATAGCCAAACCACAACACGACACCGGTACTCTCTTTTAGCAAGTATGCGTAGAGCTTCAGAGACTTTCTTCCAATCAGTAGTAAGTCTGTTATCCTATGTATTATACTCCAGTAGTAATTCCAAATCCCTTTGTAAATCATTGCGAGCTGATTGAAGAAATAACTCCACCTTATCATTTTCAAGTGTAAGCTTTTCTACTCGAGAAAATTGAAGAAATTATCTTTCAAACTCTCAGATTAACTATGTTGCAACCAACTCCTTGTTCGGTTTATTGATCTATTCCATAAACGATTTTCTTGTCACCCTTTCTGCATCTTTCAAAGAATACTCTTCTTTTAGCTAAAAGATAAAATCCTCCCATTTCTCTCCATGAGTTTTAATCATTCCCTTTATATGCTCGCGAAGCTCTGATATAACTGCAAGCTCAAATATTAGGATTATATCTTTTACTAGCACTTTATTGAGCTCCATCTTCTAAGAATAATACTTTGAAATATTTCTTCCATCAAATTGATCCAATAAACCAACAACAGATTGCAACGCTTTAATAGCCATTGCTTCCTTGCATTCCACTGCTTGTTGTTGTTGCATAAAAAACACAAATACTTGAAACATTTGAGTTATAGTAGGATCAAGTTGCAATGGAGATATCCCAATGCGATCCCTACTACCACTTCCTTGCCTCCCTTCCATATTAGAAAGCCAAAATATTTCTTCAAAATTCTCTACCCCAGAAATTTTCACGTCCGATTTACTAGGTTTGTCGTATGGCATGATTTGCTATCTGAGAATACATTGGGTATATAGCTATAGAGAATTTAGCTTAAACCTGTATATGAATCTTGTCTTAGCTTCCAAAACTCTTTTGATTTGCATAAAACTCAAAATATAACAAAATCCCTTCAAAACATATTTTTTCCGCAAAGGATTTTCTTACCTCAAAATTTAAAAATTCATAAATCTTGATCTAACCATTCAATTTTTCTCAAATTTATAAAATTGGTAGAAATCACTCTCAAATTTTACCTCAAGAATAACCAACTGCACATTCACTCTCGATCTTCTAGCATCTAAGAAACCCTAGCAGATACACTTAACCCTAATTTACAAGCATCTGAGCACTATTTTCTTAATATCTCAAGAATCAAATATTGAAATATTATTAATATTATGTATAAAATTTACTTACATGAAATTACACATTTCTTGAAATTTTGAGTCAAAACCTTATCAAATTGCTCAAGATATAGCCAAGAAATAACCACTAATAAATTGGATTACTTAGTACCCTTAGATTGCATGTGTTGACTTCAAAATCCACAAACTCCTTTAGTTCAACTTGAAATTCAGCAAGCAATATATAAAATATATAGCCGCAAAAGTGTTCTCTCTAGTTGCAATTGCCGATCCTCAATTGCCATCTATACACATGTGTTATATCAAAAAGTGTGACAATAGCTCCTAAATCAATACCTTAACTTTGAGTACCTATATCTCCTTCATATAAACTCCAAACCATACAAAACTTGTACCAAAACCATAGCCAAAAATCTAAACTTGTTGATCCTAGACTTCAAAGGTCAAATGGTCCCAAAAAACTAACCCTAATCCTTAATATGGCCTCGCACAGCCTCCTCAAAGCCCATTGGTCGTGATTTTTGACCAATAGGAAAGGAGATTTTCATCATCCATCTCCATTCATCTATATTGGTGCCCTAATTACTTCCTTTGCTACCAAATTCTTTGTTCAATCTTTTTTTTTACAAGATTTATATAATTTATACTCTAAATATCAAATAAAAGAATCAAAATAAGTTTTCAAATGTTACTAATGTCTAACAAAGGTGACTCTAAATATTTAGAAGTTACTATCAACCAAAACCAATCTTAAAATCTACTATCAAAAAAGAAATTAAAGTTATATAAATTCTATAGTAATCTTTTTAAACAACCTCTTTTCAAGGTAATAATCAAATTATATTCTACAACCAACTAAAATCTACTAACATGGCTCTCACCATGTTACTTAATAAATTATATATTAAGTACATAATTACATTATTTTCATATAGTAGCCGAACCACAACATGACAATGGCATATTATTGAACTCTGATAAATGTCAATTTGGTATTCCATCTGAAAAACTCTTAGGACACATAGTCTCCAGCCGCGGTATTGCCACTGATCCAGATAAAGTTCAGCACATAATGAACCTGCTAAAATCACAGACCATATGGGGTGTTTGTAGTTTTGTCAGCCATGTCAGTTATTATCACCAATTTATTCATTTATTTGTAGTCATCCGTCAATCTCTGACTAATCTTTTAAAGAAACCTCTTTCACATGGAACTAGTCTAGTTTGGACCAAAGAGTGTACAGTGGTGTTTGAAGAATTGAAGCAAAAAATAATATCTGCACTACTATTAGTGGACCTTTCTTGGACAAAGTCATTTCATGTGTATGTGTCTAATGTTGTTATTGGATTTGTGTTAAGTTAGAAGGATGAAAAGGGCATGAATCATCTAATATATTATGCGAGTCGACAATTGATGGCTGCCAAACAAAATTATACTGCTACTGAATGAAAAGCTTTGAGCATGATATATTCAGTTCAAAAATTTTAGCATTATTTGCTAGGTTATCCATTTATTTTTTATGTGGATTATGATGCCCTAAAATATATAATTAATAAGCCTCAGATGAATGGATGCATTGCCAAATAGGTATTGCTTCTATAGAATTTCAATTTTATTATTATTGTAAGACTTGGAAAGAACCATGCAAATGCTAACCATTTATCCTGACTGTCCAATATCTTGGGCAATGACTATGTTCTTGATGTACTTTTTGATGCTGATTTATTTATTGTGGATGTGATTTCACTGGAGTATAGTGAAATAATTTATTTTTTGACATTCCAAATATTTTCACCTACATTTAGCAAGAAACTTAAAAAATACTTAATTTGAAAAATGTCTCATATAAAATGATTGGTGATGCTTTGTATAAGCAAGGAAAGGATGGCATTTTATGATGTTGTATCTTTCAAAGTGAAGTAAAATCGATATTGGATAGTTGCCACTTGGATAGTTATGGTGGACATTTTATGAATAATAGTATTGCTCAAAAAGCTTTAATCGCCGCATATTGGTGGCCAACAATGTTTTTAAATGCATACCAATATGTTCGTCGATGTCATCTATGTCAAAGAATTGATTGACCAAATGGTACTTTTGCTATGCCATTAGTACCAATTTTGGTCCAAGTACTATTTGAGAAATAGAAAATTAATTTTGTTGGATCAATTACACTAGCATCGAAATATGAACAGAAATGGTATATTTTAATTGCCACGAACTATGTAACCAAATGGATAGAGGTTGTTGCCACACGACATGATAATGTAAATATTGTTACCATGTTTCTATATAAGAATATTATCACTTGGTTTAAGTGTCCTAAAGAATTGGTTAGTGATGGAAGAATCCATTTCATTAATTTTTATAATTATAGCTTTGATGAACATGTACAAGATCAAGCATAGGAAAATAATTCTTTATCATTTTAGAACCAATGGACAAATGAAAAAGACCAACGATATTTTATGCAAGATATTAACTAAGATTATTTCAAAAGCACGCACGGATTGCGATACCAAATTATTTGCAGCCTTATGGGCATACCGTACAATATATAAAGTGACAATCAATTCTATCTCATTCAAATTGATTTACAGGCAAGAAGCCATCTTACCTTACAAATTGAAAGTCCAAAGTTTATGGATCGCAGTAGATGAACAACTGAGTGATAAAGAATCCGTGCACTACCAGTTGGTGAAATTGAAAGAATTGGATGAAATTTGGACTATTGCTTTTTTAACAATAGAAGCTATCTAAAAACAACGAAAGAGTTACTATGATAATAAACTGCGATCTAAGAATTTTATGCCCAATGATTTGATCTTGCTTTATAATAGTCATTTTAATAATTTATCAAGGAAAATTTCAAGTCCGATGGCATAGTCCATATCAGGTGGTTGAAGGATTTTTCAATGTGTCAGTCTAATTGGAAGATTTTATTGGCTATTGATTCAATACACGTATTAACAGAAATCTTTTAAGGTTGTATTATATTTAAAACCTAGGACGGGTTTCAATTATTGACATAAGTGGACTAGGATGTAGAGGTAGCTGAAAGGATAATTAGAGATGAAATTAGTAGTAGGTTAGATAGGACGGTGGGAAAAATCGACAGTATGGGTATCATATTGTCGTAATGACCACTAGATAAAAGAATAGGAGTGGAGCACCCATTCTAGGTGATTCTATGGTATTGCATTCTGTTGTTGTTTTTCTATGTTATAATTTCTTATATTTTAAGAGTACTAGAGAGTAACATTGACGATTAGAGCTTAAAAGGGTATTTGATATGGCAATTGAAAGTGCAAAGAAAACTACGGACAGAGAAGAAAGTGACCAAAATGTAAAAGCTAAACGCAATTTGAGACCACTATCTATAGTAATCGTTACTAATATGGAGCCTATGAAAATTGAGATTTGTTGGACATTAAGAAGAATACAAGGTTTTCAAAATATCCAAATGTTTTAGTTCTTACAAAAATCAGATAGCTTGCCATCAATTAATATGATATTAATGGAAGAATACATCATGAACTATGATCCAAGGGTTGAATCAAGCATAGTACAATGCTGCATTATTGGTATTGATGAGAAGATCCTAAAAAAGGTGATGTATTTTCTAATTAGAGAGCTTGTAGTGGGAATCAAAGAATGAAGCAATTTCAGCCTAAGAAGGTTTTTCAAAGGTGGAATGTCATAGTTTGAGAAGAACCAAGGTTGGCAAACGGCTAAGGCAATTACACCAGAGCTCATGGAATGGTTGTGCTTCGTGTTAAAGCGTTTAGGCTTGTACCAACATACCACGTATATATCAAGACGATTATTATTTGTAACAGTAGAGATGCTTGAGGGAATGATGTTCAATTAGATAGCTTATATAGCAACCTATATTCAGGCAAAAATGGGAGCTTAGCACAAAATAGAAAAGTTTACAGTATTGCTTTGTTCCAACTATGTATATACAGTGATTGCATTTACATTGAATCAAGCAATGCCAATAGCAGAGAGAAATATATTCTTGCCAATACCTCAATAAGGTGAACAAAATTTATTGGTACTAATTGCCAATTCAGGGGATGTAGTACATGAAATTAGAGAATCTAGTCATACATTGGCACAAGAGGCAATTTCAAAAGTTGCACAAGAACTAGCTCTAATTTGTTCGATGGTAGAGGAAGAAAATGAAGTCCCAATTTTGTTAGATATCAATCAATTGGCATTTCTATAGGGCTGACTACTGAAAGGTGTACACCTTAAGAATGCTTTATTGAAGTATATTTTACAAATACATTATATGATATGAGCATTGGATATACAGGGTAGTGTCAAATAAGAATTGGAGGCAAGTAAAAAGGTGATATTGGAGCAGGACCAAAGAATGGATCATTAAAAGAATGTAGAGTCAAAGTTGACATTAGAGCAAAGGTTTTTACAGAAACAGAAAGCATGGATGAAAGAAAAAGAACACATCTTACAAATTGTCAAAGGTCAATTGGATAAATTCCTCCAAAATCACTGGACATGGAATTTAGAACGAGAGAAAGTCAAGTACCAATTGCAAGCTGAACGAAAAAATGTAGAGTTATTGATGCAAGAGAAAGTAATATTGAACAATCAATACAGATGTGAAATAAAGCGATTGAAGGCTGAAATTAATGCTTTGAATGTTGAGGTGACAAAATTAACAAATGATTTAGTCAATAGTGGTGAATCACAAGTATCGATGTTGTCACTTTTTGAAGTTCTAGAAGCGATGAGTCAGTATCAGTACCAGTTGGAATTGAGAGATGTCTAGATCTTGAAATTGGAGGCTCAAGTCTAAAAATTAGGAGATTAAAATGAAGACCTTTCAGCCTAGTTGAAGAAGGAGTTGATCGAAGAATTGGACAAGGATGAGGATTTGCATTTGGAACCAAAATTGGTAGAACCAACAACAGATAATGTAGAAATTGAACAATTGGGTGGACCAGAGGAATAGCAATTTTATAGACTTTTTTTAAGTAGTTTTTTTTAGATATGTATCAATTCTATATTCACGAGGATGATGTATAGTTAAGAGTGGGGCTATGTAAAATAGGTAGAAATTTGTTTTTGTAAGATATGGATAAAGTAGATTAATCAATCCTAGGATTGTCAATTCAATAGGTTGGATGATTGAATTAGTTGTGAAAAATGATTAAGTAGAGAATGACAGTTAGAATTTAGAATTTCAAAAATAAAGTATAAGTAAGTTGAAGAAGATATTGAAAGGGCCAAACTATGATAGTCATGAGCTTGAGTAAGCTTGGTGCTATGTCTTTATTCTCTTTGTTTCGTTGTAGTTGAAGAATAATAGATAGTTTTTGAATATTATGAAGTAAATCTATGGAATAAATCAAAGATTGATTTATGAGTATGTAATTGGAGTACTATGTGATTGAATTATTATGAGAAGATATTGGAATTTTATTATTAAATTTTATAGAAGATTGATTCTAGATAGAAGATTATAATTGTTATTAATTAAGAATTGTGTGTGTTTTGAAAGAAGAAGTCTGTGATTACAGAAATTATGTGAAGCGAGATTAGTTGGAGTAGAAGATTGTTATTTTTGGTATTGGATGGAATTTGCATATTTTGAGCAATTTTTTGAGAGGGTAGGATTTCACATTTTTAATATTTAATTTGATGAAGGAATATTATTAATGAAAGAAAGCATTATAATATTCTTTGGTATTTTAGTGGTTTGGAATACGATTAATTGTGTGATCTTAATGTGTAAGCTCATGCAATTAGTCTTTTTTTGTATTCAAATCTCCTTCTATATGTTTGTTCTGAAAGGAATTTGTAGAATATATAAAACAACAACCACAATTATGTTAAAATTTAGTATTAAGGAGATTTTTAAAATTAGTAATGTTCTTGATTGAATTAGATTATAAAAAATAAAATTATATTTATAAATTTAAAGATTTCTTAAGTTTTTTAATATATATATATATATATATATATAAATAAATTTTAGAAAATATGTTGGTATTTTATTTATTAATGTATATAAAAATTTTGAAATCAATTGAATGGTTAGATCGATGTGTGTGAAGGTTTTTGTAGGTCAAGGTCTGAAGAATTGGAATTTGTAGGCCAATGAGTATTTTTGAGATCTTTACCAATTTTTTAATTGGATTGAAGTGAAGTTTTTTTGTATAGAAATAAAATATGATTTTCCATGGTTTAAGTATATTTTGAAGGAAATTCAATGGTTCAAGAAGGAGATATTGGCACTAAAAGTTTGACATTCAAATTGAGTTGACAAGAAACCTTGTATTTTATATATGAAGAATTTTGGATGCATTACTTATGCAAAGGTATTAGATTGTATGAGATTCAAATTTGATAAAAAAAAATATATATATATATATATATATATATAATATGTTTGTTGGATATTATGAAGATACCAAGGCATATATGGTGATGTATTTAGAAACTAAGAAGATTATCAAGAGTTTTAATGTAGAGTTTTTGGAGCATAAGAGCCCTTATGAATACTTGGAGATATATTCAAGTGGAAATAATAGTATATTTGTAGACACATCTTTAAATTTAATAAACAAAAAAGAAGAAGATGATGGAATTGATGATCGTAGAAATTCAAATCAAGATGAAGAGTTAAAGAATGTAGACCATAATATATCTATAATTGCTTAAACCAAAAATGAAGGCAATCAAGATATTAAAAATAATGATGATGATGAATACTAACCTTTGAATGTCAAAAAGTAAGTTTTAAGAGAGAAGGAGCTTACAAGAAACTTTAGAGTGAAAGAAGGTGAAGCTTCATTAAGTAAAAAGACATATCCTTTGAGAGATAGAAAACAACTTAAAACATAGTGAAAGAATCACATCTTTCTTTAAGTAAGTAAAAAAATATTTCAATGTTGTATTTCTTGCTGATTTATTGAGTTTTTCAGATGCAATAAAGTCCACACATACTATGAAGTGGGAGAATGCCATGGAAGAAGAATACACATCACTCATAGACAATAGAATATAGGAATTTACTCAACTTCCACCAAATCAATCTTCAATTGGTTGTAAGTGAGTGTTTAGAACCAAAAGGGGTGCAATGGATAATATTGTGAGATACAAGTCTAGATTGGTTGTCAAAAGCTACTTATAAGTTGTTGGTATTGATTTCAATGAGACATTTGCTTTTGTGGCCAAATTCACCACCATTCAAACCATTGTTGCAATTGAAGCAGTAATAGACTTAAAGATGCATCAAATGGATGTGAAGACAGCTTACTTGAATGAAAATCTAAAAGGAAACATCTACATAGATCAATCTCAAGGATTTGTAGAAAAAAAAGAAATAATATCTTATTTTTAAGTTAAAGAAAGCCTAAACAAATCTCTAACAATCTCTAACAAACAATCTCTAAAGACATGGTACCAATGCATTGATACATTCTTTATGAATGAAGGATTTGAAAGGAGTGAATCTAATCATTCCTTGTATTTGATGCAATCAAGTGAGTTCATATTGATTGTCATCCTCTATGTTGATAATTTGATCATCTTAACCAATACTATAAAGATGATGGATTGATTGAAGGCAAAGTTAGAAAAAGAATATGAAATAAGTGATTTGGAAGAAATTTACTATTGTTTAGAAGTGGAGTTTATAAGAGATTGTACTAAGAAGACCATTACAATGAGTCAAAGCAAGCACATAAAAGAATTGTTGAAATGAATCAACATGGAAGAGTGTAAGTCTATTGAAATATCTTTGGAGGCTAATTTGAAATTGATAGAGCTTATGGATGAAGAGTATGCTGAAGTGGAAGGTCAAATATAAGGAATTCCGTACAAGGTAGTAGTGGATTCACTTATGTATGCAATGATTAGTACAAAGGTGGGTCTTATATATGCAATGAAAAGCTAAACCAGCTCATTAGGCAACCATCAAAAGAATCATGAGATACTTAAAAGGTACTTTGCATTTCAAATTATGACTTGGAAGTGATAAGATTAGTTTGTATGGTTATTATGATGCAAATTGGATTGGAAATGCAAATGATAGAAGATCAATAATGAGATATATGTCATTTATTAGAATAGAAGCTATTTCGTGGAAATATAAGAGAGAATCAATAATTGTAAGATTAAAAATGTAAATGGAGTATATGGTTGCAAGTTATGGTGCAATAGAAGGAATATGACTAAGATAACTTCTAAAGGACATTGGAATAGTACAAACAGAAGCAACTCTAATGGAGTGTGACAATCAAGGATATCTTACTTATATTTGCAAAGAATCTAAAACATTGTTCAAGAACCAAGCTTATTGACATTCAACATCACTTCATAAGAGAGAAGATTGAAATGGGAGTGATTGATATGAAGTATTGTGAAATACAAGACATGCTTGCTAATTTGTTTATAAAGGCGCTAGTAAAGGATAGACATCATATGTTGATAAAAGCATTAGATTCAAAAGCGTTTTGACCAATAGCAAAGTGGAAGTGATAAAATATATAAGTTGATGTGAAAGTAGAAAAAATTATATTGTAAGAGATATTACCTTAGATAAGTTGCTATTGATCAAAGAATTGACTGTTAGTGGTTATACAAGACATTCTATAGATATAGGATGATATCAAGGACAAAGAGTCAAAATTAAGAGGATAAAGTATGAACTAGGAAATATTCAATGATTAGATAAAAATAATTAGTGTTTGGCATAAGATACTCTCATGGTTAGTAAGATGCCAAAGGATCCTAAGACCATGTCTATAAAAGTCAAAGAGTGGAGGTTGTCTTTTAGGGCAACAACCACCACATGTAAGTATTGGGTGTTGGAAGAAGAGATAACTTACTATATACTTTCTTTGCATGCAATCTTGCTAATGCTAAGTGTTATGACTTCATAGTGCTTAGTCTTTAATATAATCTAATAATATTAGAGATTTACTCTCTTTTATTGGAGGATTAAAATATCCATCTCCAAAAGCTTCTACTAAAAGACTATTTTTTTAGATTTTATTTTTTATAATTTAATAATTGTAAGAATTTTATCTTTTTGTAAACTTTTTGTCTTGAAAGGTGAAGGCATGATATCTATTCTTAGAAACTAATGATTTGAACGAATTAAATTTTTCTTCTCTTTTCTACAAGACAAGTCTCCAATATTATCCTAACATTCTATAAATTTAAGATAGCAAGCTTTTGATCCCCCTACAATCACAAATACAATGACTAATAGTTTGGTTGCTATCTTTCATTGTAACTAAAGACTAATATATTAATAACTTTAAGTTAGTAAATAAGTTGGAGATTGAATCTTCAAAAAACAACTTTGAAGTATAAAAATATCTTCTTAGCAAAGCTAGAACAAGTGATTATGTTTCCACAAGAGAAGTTCAATTTATTAACTTTGTGTAGTAAAATTTTGCATGTCAAATGTTGATGTGAGGTATAGAATTGGATGTCTATAGATTGTGTTATTTTTTACTATATTTATTTTTAAGTTTTAAATTCTTACAACTAATTATATGTTTTTTACTAAATATTGTTATTGATGCTATGTTATTTCAAGATAATGTTTATATAGACAATTGTACTAAATAAAAATATTAAAAAACTTTAAGGATTTTATATATATGTATGTATGTGTGTATATATATATATATATATAGATAAAAATATTCTTCTATCTATAAGTAAGAAATTGAAAAGAAAATCACCAGTCCTCAGACAATCAACCCCAAGCCAAACAGTGTGAACCTAATCACAACAATATCAAGAATTGCAAGTGGACCTATGTAGCCTTCATTGTATTTAACTCTGAAGCCTAACATGCAGATAACACAAGCTCAGGTACATCGACCCATAGACACTCTTGAACGCCATACAACATGAAAATCAAAGGGCAGGGCCATGGGGCAATAATGTAACTTGATGAAGAAGGCGAGAACACCAGGTTGTCAAACTGAGAACCTTGAACAGTACTGAGCGTGGTCGGAGTACTGTAAATGGTAAACGATTTTTAGAATCGACGTTTCAGACCATTTTTGCCCAGTTTAAACCAGTATTGAGCGGATGTATTGACTTTGATAAATCCGTGGATAAGGATTTCAACAAAGTCAATCCGTGGATAAGGGCTTAACGAGAATGTAGATGAAGCATTTGCTGTCCTTGAGCTGCGAGCTGCAGTCCCGATGATCTTACAAGCAAGATATTGATAGGTGTATTTTGTAAGAGAGGAGAGAATCTAAGAGAGGCTAACTTGTTTCAGCAATTGATGGAGGGAATTGTGCCTGACACGACCTTGTTCACTGAAAATTGGTGGGCTTGCTTTCCATGACAGGCTGGATGCGGAGCCTATCTTGTTTGAGGTGATTTAAAAGCTTGAATGCGCCGCAGTTAAAGCCAATTATCGCATTCGCATTCAGACAGCTCAGAGAGCAGGTGACAATGAACTTGAAGCTTAATCGCAACAAGAAGCCAATTAACACAACGAGAGCCTAAACCCAGGTTTAGGACCGCTAAAGATTGAGTTGAAGGCACGATATTACTTATTACGGTAATAATAAAATTAATTAGCCTCAGTGGCTAAAATATATATCAACCCATTATCTCATATCTCATGAGCTCATGATTATACATATGCAACAGTATATTATACCGAGAATACTTGAAGATTAAACAGACTTGTCACGGAAATGAAGTGAAGAGTTGGTTAGGGACATTGTGCATATTTGAATAGCTCTTCTTCAAACTGGTGTGTTTTTCATGTCGTTCGTCCATCACTTCCTTTATCGATTGAGCACATTTGAGAGCTAGCATATCTGAGTTGCACTCCATGGCCGTGGATAGAAGCTTGATCCAATTATCTAGAAAACAGAAGATGAAATGTCAATCCCCTTCATCCTTTAAAAAAAGGGCTATGAGTTCAAGAGCCATGCTGCACTGAAACCCAATCAATTTAAAAGAAAACAGGCCCAGTTGATTTACAACTTACCCGGTGTAGCACGAATTGAATCCTCACAAACCCACATCAAGCTCTTGATTCCATACTGCCATAGAACTTAAACATCAGCATGTTTAACAGCAGATTGTCGACAATCAACTTTGAAGAGTCAAAAACCTACATGTTTCTTAAGAAGACAACAGATTCACTCGAGAAACAATATGTTAACGATGAAGAACGCACTAAAATTGTTTCCTAAGACGGATCATGTTAACATTTGAAAAGAGTGGTGTTTATGCAGAATAAAGCATCAAAAAAGTTGAACAAGTTGGCAACCTTGTGAGCCGCAGATAGGAGATCTAGACCCCTGTGTTCAAGAAACTCGGCTTCAACCTTTCCAGTGTAAAGAAACTTCATCATGGCCTTGGTAATATTAAACGACGCCTCCTTGATGTCCAATCTATTCGAATATTGTACGTCTGGATTCTCGATATTGAGTTTAAGAATCTGCCGAACGAGAGATTGTGGGTAAGTATGCCAATTACTCATTCATTTCAAGAATTACTGAAAATACTGAGAAAGCACGAATACAACATCCGAATTCGATGTGGAAAGCACAGATGGTATCGGTTTCTTAACACAACCAATCAAACAAGGCAGTCATATACATGTACCTTTGATGCGCCAGTAAGGAGGAGCTTCAGCACAGTAATACTCTTGTCCTCTGCCCACACTTCAATCGTCTCATGTTTCCCACTTGCGAACACATTACCCCAATTCTTCTGAATCACAATGTAAGGAAGCCTTTCTCCCTTTAGTTCAGGAGATTTAGCGTGGTGCTCAATGGTTGCGTCTGCTAAAATCCTCAACATCTCGTCCCAATGCCGGTACTCCCACCCTAAGAATTAACAACAAATACAAGAGAAAAAAGGGTCAAGAACCGAACAAGTAAGAACGAATTCTATACCACGAATTCTAAACCTTTCGAGACAAGGCGTGCGAGAAACAATCCACTGCATGCACCTTTCAGGTAAAGCGCCGATTTCAGCTCCAGCGCCACAAGAAGAGGAGTCTTCTGATCAAAAACAACCTTCTTGGTTTCGAGTGGATTGGCGACACTGCCACCGTGACCGTGGCGGATAATAGAAATTTTGTGCGCAGATGGCATCACAGCTGCCTTGAGTGAGATATTAGCGCCATGTGCAAGTAGGAACTTCACCATGTCCAGACTCCGCGACTCCTCATACTTGTACAATGCAACGTGCAGACACGTCACGCCCTGCAATCAGGACAGCGATAGGGTGAGAAAGACTCCTTGTTCTAAGCACATTTAGGATTGGAATAGCAGAGCCTGCTGATCGGATCTGCACGCTGCAAAAAAATTAGGGCTCAAGAATGACAAGAAATAATGAGTCTCATGTGATGGGAAGCAACCCTGAGCGATGCTGCGTCCCTGCGTTGCAATTGAGTTCCAAAATTGGACCTTTGAGGTGAACAAGATGCCATGAAAGGGAAGTCGGAAACCGGATGATGGGTACCTCATCATTGTATGCGTTGATGTCCACCTTACGGTTCTTAAGCAAAGCTGTTAGAGCTGAAAGGTTACCATTCTCCACACACCGGAAGAAAGTCGCTTGGTCCAGCTTCAAGTTCCTACCGGGGTCCTCCGCAAGTCCCACGGCTTCGACCTCAGCAGTAACCTCATCCACAGCGTGGCTCTTCTCGGCAGCCATCTCCGGTAACGACCAACGACCTAACCCTCCCCTCTACTAAACACCAAATCTACTCAAACCCCAAACCTCCACAGCAATTATGTACAGATCCTCACAACCCAAACAAACAAAAATTCCTTACAAATCCCGAAGACTCGACCCAGCAGTTAGGCAAGGCGATCTCAGAGCTACAGCAACTTGCAGGCGTTGTTTCTCGAGAGCATCGACCCAGCAGACCCGATCCGGCAACTTCTG
Source organism: Physcomitrium patens (assembly GCF_059467195.1). Lineage (NCBI taxonomy): Eukaryota > Viridiplantae > Streptophyta > Bryopsida > Funariales > Funariaceae > Physcomitrium > Physcomitrium patens. Next base: position 8,178,324 of record NC_143410.1, read on the forward strand.
AACGTGATGAGCAAACCTGTTCCAATCTGGTCACAGCGTGCGAATAAAAATGATGATCTGGAGGGAGATACTTTGAGCTCCTGATAAGCCATATTCTGATGCCAAGTTGGGTTGCCGCTTTTCACATAGATGAGGTGATGCCCACTGCGATGCTGACTTGGCATTGACACATAGACTCAATCCCTCCATCCCTCTCATCGCCCACCAACCGAGATTATGTTCATCCCTCCGGCGTCGATTCTTCGGACAATTTCGAATTCCAGACAATGCTTCCAAATTCATCGGCGGCACTTCGTGTAGTCCGATGTGGTGCAATGGTTTAAGCATATTCACAGCTGGAGTCGAAGTCAAAGTCATAAGAGGACGATGGATTGGAGAATCATTCTCACATGATGCTAGATTTTGGCTACATGTGTTTTTTCTTTTTGCATTTTTAAGGAATCCTATTTTTTCCAAGGGAACCATTTGTTTACCGAGAAATCCATCTCTAATGTAGGAAGAAATGTTCAAGTTGTTTAATTATTTGTGTTGCTATTATGTTGTGTCAATATTTACTTTTGCGCACTACAATTCTTGAAAAATCTTTTATAAACACTTCCAAAAAACTATAAAAAGTCTTAAGTGACAAGTGAACCATGGAAACTCCTAGAAGATTATAGAGGGTTTTTAGGAGCTCTTAAAAAACAATTAAAATGATAGAGGAGCTCTTAAAAAATAATTAAAATGATAGAGGATTTTTTAAAAATAAAAATATTACATGAATGCATTTAAAGTTTTAAAATAGCATATAAAATATTCAAAGAATGAGTATAAAATAATATATAATATTAAAAAATAAAAAATCATTAATATAATCATGATTGAGAAAAACAAATTTTTTAATTAAAATACTTCTAATATATGCAATAAATTATAAGGATAAGTATTGTATGTTATGTATATATATATAAATATATATATATACATAAAAATATTTTTTTGTAATAAATTTATATAAATTAAGTTATTATCAGCTATTCTTTAATTATTTTAATAATATTGATAATAATTATATTATTTTATCATAATACATAAGTACAAATAATAATACATAAATTTATATAAATATTAATATATATATATATATATATATATATATATATATATTATAAAATTTAGTATTAAAGATATAAGAACAAAAAATCACAAAATCAAGAAGTAGTTTATAAAAACATATTGGATTAGGAACAAAACCTTAATACAAGTTTACAAAAAAAAACATAAAATTTTAACTTCTTTAAATTTAAATTTTTTTTCTTTTCTATCTTATATATTATTTAATATTGATTAATTATGTTTTATAAAAATATTTAGGAAAAATTATAAAAATCTCAAAGAATTGCTTAAAATGATCTAAATGCTTATACAAATCTTTTAAGGATAATCTAATTTTTTAAAATATTTTGATAAACCATAAAAATATTCAGAAGGTATTTAAAATCATAGTTTGTGTCAAAGATAAGAATTCAAAGATTGTAAATGAATTAATAAGATATTTTTCAAAGAAAGATGAAAAAAAAAAATGAGTATACATATTCAAAAAAAAAATGGAATGAATATTATTAGTAGATAAGAAAACTAAAGACTTTTGAAATGAGACTAGAAGGAATTCAATAAGTGACAAGGTGAAGAAGTTTTATAGACATGGCTTTGACTATATATATATATATATATATATATATATAATTGATAGATTAAAAACTTGGTAGCAATGGTTTCTCTAGACTAAAAAAATACCATTGTCATCACTAACTCTTTTTCAAATATTACCTTTATCCATTTCTTACAACAATTCTTTAATAAGTTCTAATAACCAAGAAATAAATTTTTTTTCTTCACCAATATAGCTACTAGCTCCATTTTGGCAAAGTACACAAAATATAATCCTTGTTAAAAAAATGTATTCTATAATTTTCTTAAAATATTTTGTTGACCTTATTGAAAAAGAATGCAAATTTTTTTTCTAATAAATTTTATTATTTTTTATACCACATAATTTTTAATTATTATAATATTTTTATATTTTTCATAAAATAGAGTATTAATACTTTTAATTAGGCTTAAATACCTCACATCTAGATATTGCTTAATTTTAATCATTGGCCCTATGACTTTAATTGTAGCTCAATTTAGGCCTTTGCACATATATTTGAATAAATACTTAATATTTTTGATATCAATAAAAACTTTGATATTGATTTGTGCATTAAAATTCTTATACAAATATTTATTATAAGAAATAATTTAGCTATTTTTATAAATAAAGATATTAAGATTGCATTCAAATGTATACCTATTATTATATCATTGATATATAATACATCTATCTTCACTTTATATTATATGCTCGCAAAATATTTTTAAATAAATTTTGATATGAATGCTATTTTGCTTATAAAGAACAATTAGATCTTCAATTTTGCATGATTATTATATTTTATAGCTTAACGTTACTGTAGAATGAATAGAATATTTTCTGTTTTACAATACATAGTATGTAGGATTAAGAGAAGCTAGTAAACTAATGATTGGATAGTTTAGAAGACAAGATGGATGATGTTGTCAGGAAAAGTAGTTATCATTGGTTGTGTAGTGGTTGAAATTTTGAAGAAAAGCATAAGTAATTTGAAGAAGAAATAGAAAGGGCCAGATTGTGATAGTCATGAACTAGGGTAAGCTTGGTGCTACCTCTTTATTTTTTTGTTTTCTTGTAGAAAAAGAGTAATGGATAGAATTTGAATAATGTAGAGTGCAATTCTGGAATAAAAAAAAGATTTGATTTAGATGATGTCAAATGAAAAAGTGAATTTATTATATGCCAAATTATCTATAAAGGATTAGAAAATTGATAATTGAAGATACTTGTGGATATAATTGGGAGAATTATAATACATTGAATATTGAGATTCAAGAAGAAGACTGTGGAGTCTAAAATTGTGTGAAGCAAATTACTGAGAATGATAGTTAGTTTTGGAGAATTCAAATGATTGGATTATGGAATATTTTATACAGCCTTTAAGATAGTGTAGTATTACCTATTATTGTCATAAGTTTGGAAAGCAGAAGAGATAGTGAACACATAAGATAGAATTATCGATTGCAATATTTTCTTTGATAGAATGCATAAGACATATAACATTCTAGGATGTTTTAGTTGATCAAGAGACAATTAATTGTATGATCCTAATGTGAAAATTCATGTAGATAGTCTTTTCCCATGTTTGAAACCCCTTATACAAGTTTATTCTAATTAAATTAGTCTAAAGTAAGTAAAACAATAATATTAATTATTTTCTAATAGTAATTTAAAAAAAATTAATAAATCTATTCTTTTCAAAGTGGTAATTTTTTGATTTCAAACAAAGAATAAAAAAGAAGAATATTTAATAGTTCTTGCTTTAGATATTTTTATATTCAAATAAATTTAATTATATCAATAAAACATGCATATTTTTATTAATCCTTCAAAAGATAAACATATATTTGTATTAAACATCCTATAGTATAATAATACAGCTATAAGGTAGAAAATAAAAATAAAATTTTAATTAAAAAAGACATAGATAAAAAGATAATGAATATATTTAATATTAATACTATTTCTTCAAAAAAATGGCTTCTATTTACTTTTTATGGCTATAAAATAAGTCAAAATAAAATAGATTAGAAATTAAAAAATATAGATATCTTAAGAAGAAAATTAAGAATACTTTCTAACAAAAACTATTTTTAAAAGCTAAAAATTGATATTTCAAGAAGACTACTTTTGTACCAAGGTCAAAATCGATTCCTAAGATACAAAGCCGAACACCTATGGCAATTCTAAGGTTCTTTGTTTAATCAAAGTGTGAGATATGAGAAAAAACTAATAAGAGATTTTTTAGGCATTTTTTTGAATGATTTGAATTAGTAATGACTTTTTAAGAAGTTTAAAAATTCATATTTTTTTTGGAATAAATTTGATTTTTGTAAAACAAAATGAATTTCTATTATAAAGTATTTAATGAGATTTATAAGAAATCCACAAATAAAAATTTATACATTTTTAATTGTATTTATATTAAATATGTATTATAAATTTGAGTTCGATTAAATTATTAAATTAAATATTATTAAAATTTAAATAGACTAGAATCTAAAAAATTAGATTTTAAATGGTGAATGAGGTTTTTTAAGATTTGAAATAATTTTTTGGTTGAATTGAAGTAAACTTTGCACACTAGTAGAAAAGTTGGTTTTTAAAATTATTAAAAATTTGAGAGCAATTGGATAGTAAAAATAAGTAATATTGGTGCTAAAAGATCTATATTAAGATTGGAAAAGGAGGCTAGTTGGCACGTAAGCAGATTATAAGGTTTTTCTCTAACTAAATAAATTAAATCATCTTTAAATTTCTTGTATATTTTTCAACTAAAAAATTGAGATTTGTACAACTTTTGAATTAAAATAAAAAATTAAATTATTAATTATTAAGGTTTTAAATTAGCTATATGATTTGATTTTCATTTTATTAGGATTTCTTAAGATTTTTTTAAAATTTACTAAAATTTGTATAAGATTTTTTTAGAATTTTATTAAGATCTATTAGAGTTGATTTAAGATTTTATTAAGATTTATAGAATTTATTTAGAATCTATTTAGGATGTAATTATAATTATTTAAAATATTTTCTTAAAGATAAGTTAGAATTTTTTTGGACTGTTATTTAAATTCTTTTGGATGACTTTAGAGATTCTTTAAAATTTCTATAAGATTTTTTTTTGAATTTGATTAAAAATTGATTAAGATTTTAAATATTAATTAAGATCTATTTAAGATTTTATTAAATTTTTTATTATAATGTATTGAGGATTCTATTTTTATTATTGAAAAATTCTAATTTACCTTTAATAGCTAAATATTTGGTGTATTCATAAAAAAATAATATATAACATGTAAATGCATTCAATCAAATTAGTTCTATTAACCAAGATTTGGCTTTTAAATAATTTACTTATAGTCATGGCTTATTTAAGATTATATATATATATATATATATATATATATATATATATATATATATAATAAAATAAAAATCTAAAGATTTTTTTTTAAATAATTACTATCAAATCTGAGCATATTTGTTGTATGACGCAAAATAATCTCAAAAATGATTTGAAGAAGGATAATGCAATAACCAACTTGTATGATGTTTGAACCAACATCAATAATAATAGTGTTTGCCAATTTGTTGTAAAATTTAGATTTTAGCATCTATTGATTCAAACCACAAAATTTAGATTATTTTTTTTGGTTTTTATTCATAATTATTATGGACATATTTATAATTATTCAAATAATATGAATAGATAGAAGTAAGTAAAAATAGATTAACTTAATAATATCTTGTGAAAAACCTCCTACAAGCTTCATAGTCATAGTTTTATTTTTATACGTATTTACTGGTGATTGATAGGTTAGAAACTTTACTAACAAGTAAGCTACTTATTACACATATTGATAGCTTATATTACAAGCTAACAATGTGGTGCACATATGAAAAACTTGTGTTACAAGTTAAGACATGTATCTTATAAATTGAACATATGTTGGAGGTTTTATAGAATGTTGCCACATAACTTCTAGTTAGATAGAGGTAAGAATGAAGCCTTCTTTACTCTTGGCAATTCCTTTCTTACTTGTAGTCTAATTTCAAGAGTTTCCAGTATTTTAGCCTTTAGCAATAGTAATTTTAATTTCTTATGAAAAATATTTATTTTCTTATTTTTAGTTTTTCATCTCAATTTGATTCATTTTCCACTTGTTTATGTATCTTCTTTAAGTTCTTATTCTTAACAAATTAACAAGAATCTTGATTCATTATTTTATCTTATTTTTAGAAATGAGTGGATTTTTACATTTTTATTGTTGTGTTTTAAATATTAAAAACTATCCACCTTGAATTAACATTTATTTTTCAAATATTGGTTTTTTCCTTAAAGAAAGTAGATTATCTTTCTTTGTGGAAATTCTCATTTGAAATTAGAGGTTGTAGATTATCTTCTTTTAATTTGAATTATGGATTTTTTAAGTTATTTGAAATGGAAGAAAAAATCAAAGAAACTACACTTGATAGAAGTGAGTGTAGATTTGCAACTATCGCAAATCTTCATGTATTTGTCAACATTCTCAAAGTAGAAATATTAAGCATCAATAAAGTCAACTAAAGAAGTACTATTCTTATGTTTGTAGAAGAAGTCCAAAGTCTATGCTAAAAAGTTGTGAAGTTGAGAAAAGCAAGTAGATTGATCTTACAATCAAATCTAGGAAGTCTTGCTCTTACAAGAATAAGAAATGCAAAGATTAGTATGTCCAAGAAGTTTAATGGAATAAGATCGAAATTTCAAGGATATTTGCAATAAGTCAATCTCTATCTAAAATTGTATCATTTATAATATCTTGATAGATTTATTCAAGTGGAGTTCAAAGGCACATTTATATCTTAAATTATTCTCTTTTGGTTTATGTTAAAATATATAAATAAAAATAAAAATAAAATAAGTCACATTATAGAAGATATTATCTTTGATAAGTTGCTAAAGGTTAAAGTATTGATTTTTGATAGTTAAAAGGAGCATCCTATCGATATAGGATGAGATCAAGAACCAAGAGTCTAAATCAAGAGAATAAAATATGAACTATGAAATATTCAAAGATTAGAAAAGTAAATTAGTGTTTGACATGTGATACCTTTCTAGTTAATAAGATGTCTAAGGCTTCTAGGATCATAAGATATCCTCAAGGTAAGTTAGATGCCAAAGAATCTTGGGACTATGTATATAAAAGTCAAAGAGTGGAGATTGTCTTCTAATGCAACAACCATCACCTATAAGTATTGAATGTAGAAAGTGAGAGATATCTTATTTCACACTCTTTTTTGTGCAATCTTGTTGATGCTAAAGGTTTAGACTTCATAGTGTTTGTTATTCAATAGGTTATGGACTCATTCACCTTTAGTTATATGTTTTTAAGTTCTTTGAAGTCTTACTTGTTGTAAAAAATAGATCTTTTAGTTTTTTTTAATAATAAGATCTAGTATCATCTTATTCCATTGTTGCATCTAATTGTTGATGTAGTTTTTTTCTTACTTGTTGTTAAGTGCATTGATAATCTTCAAGGTATTAAATACCTTAGAATGATGTTTTAAAATAATAAAATTGATTTTTTTTTTTTTTGCTGAATTAAATCATTTGTAATCTAATGTTGTGGTTTTATGTAATAAACTTCCCTTGAGATCTTCTTATAATAATAAGAAGTGTTTTGTGAGGTTAGAAGTATTTTATGGAAGAAGAAGAGTTATTAAGGAGTGGCAAAGCTTATATAAGAGGTTTAAATAGAGTATGAGACTTACGAGAAGTCCTATAACTGAAGTTGAAAGTGATTAAAGAGTAATATTACTAATTCACTTACAAAGAAGGTATTTTGGATTTCTAATGTACCAACACATTTTTGTTGATTTTAAAAGCTCTTTCTTTTTTAAAAAAATTCTTTGATACATCCTTTTTTTAGATATGGCTTTAAGTAAATGTCAAGATTTGAGTGTGGTTGAAAAGTTTAAGAGTGAAAACTTCTACCATTAGAAGAAAGAAATAAAACTTTTGTTTGCTTCATTGGACCTTTGGAACATTGTGGATAGAAGTGAAGAGCCTCTAAGTGATGATGCTGATATCATAATGAAGAAAGAGTACAAATGACATGAAAAGAAGGCTTTTGGCATAATTATATCAAATTTGAATGATCCAAATTTTTCACATTTAATAGCTTGTAATGGACTAGCGGAAGTATAGAAGACTATTAGCAACATCTATACAAGTAAAAACCTTACTAATATTCTTTGCATAAGGTGGAAGTTATTAATAATAAAGATAGAAGAAAGAAATGACTTCATGTTTCATTTCAATAAGATAAAAGTACTTACAAATCAAGTAGCAGTTAATAAGTTAGTTGATCATAAGGATATTGTATTGACATTACTAATGATCCTATTCTAATCCTACAACTATCTCATTGTGGTATTGGAATCTACCAATATAAAAGAGCTTACCATGAATTATGTCACACTAAGGCTTGCTCATAAAGTGACCAAGAGAAAAGAAAAAGAACTTCAAAATATTGATTTGATTCTATTTTCAAGACAAGTAAAAAGTAGCTATTTTTGTCAATATGATAATTCAAAAAAAAACATAAAAAATTAATATATTTATAAAAAACCAAGTCACTTTGCTAAAAATTGCTACAAAGTCAAAAAAAAAAGGATAGGAAGAATGCAAATAATACTTGTAATAACATTGATGGAGATGACTATGCTTTCATGGTAAGTGAAGGAGCCTCCATAGCTTCTATATCTAAGTGGATTATAGATTTGAATTCTACTAAGCACATGACACCATATAAGTGTTTATTTGATACTTATTAAGAAATTTCAGCAATCAAAGTTTGGTTGAAAGACAAGGATATAGTACAAGCCATTGAAATTAGATCTATTATTGTGGAAGTTATTGTGAAAGACCAAATTAAGAGAATCAGGTTGAAAGAAGTCTTACTTGTGCCAAAGATAAAGAAGAATCTCTTTTTGGTGAGCAAACTTGTATCACATAGTTGTAAGGTTCAATTTGATAAGAATGGATGTTTTGTGAAGACATTGGATCGACAACATGTTGCTAAAGGCCATAGAAATAGTAACCTCTAATTCATCAATTGTAAAAAGATGAATAGAATAGAAGTGGTAGCATTTGCTAAGTTTTCACAAGATCAAGTTAAGTTTAGAATTTGGCATCAATAACTTAGTCATTTGAATGCCAAAAGTATAAAAGAACTCCAATCTATGATAAGTGGCTTGGATCTTGGTAAATTCAGCCACAATGCCTTGATACTTGCTTGTGAAGGTTGTATACAAAGCAAACAACAAAAAGCTTCATTTTCAAAAAGAGTTGCAATATATGCTACTAAATTATTAGAGATTATGAAATTTGATGTTTAAGGACTAATGAAGACACCATCAATTAGAAGAATAAGGTACATTATCACATTTATTGATGATTTTTTAAGAAAAGTATGAATTTATATCATTAAAGTCAAGAATGAATGTTTCTCAAGGTTTAAGGAGTTTAAAGCTTTTATAGTAAAATAATGTGAGTGCAAGCTCAAAATATTGCTTATGGATAATGGAAGTGAGTACATATCAAAAAAAATTAATGAATTTTTGAATATTCAAGGTATTGCAAGTTAATCTTCTACTCCCTATACTCTACAATAAAATGGAGTTCCTGAAAGAAATAATTGCACCATTATGGAGATGGAAAGGAGTATTTTAGAATAGATATTAGTTCATTTCTGTAAGATATTGGTAAAATAGACTAATAGTCTATAGAATAGTCAATTCAAGAGGATGGATGATTGATTTAGTTATTAAAAGTAGTTAATTACAAGAATACGGTTAGAATCTAAAAATTAAGAGTAATTATATAGGAGTTGTAGAAGTTTGTTGGAGTGCCAAACTAAAATAGTCATGAGCCGAGGTAAGCTTGGTACTACCTCTTTGTTTCTTTATTTTCTTTGTTATTGAAGAATAATAGATAGTTTCTGAATATTGAGAAGTGAGTCAGATTGATTTATGAGTTGTTGATTATGTAATTGAAGTACTGAGTGATTGAATTATTTGAGGAGTTATTGGAAGATTATGATTGTTGTTTATTGAGAACTATGTGTATTTTGAAGTCTGTGATTACAAAAATTATGTGCATTCAGATTGTTGGAGTGAAGTCTATTATTCCTGGCATTGGATGGAAATTATTGTATTTTGAGCAGTATTATGAAAGTGCAGAGTTGCACACTATTGTTATCAGTTGATGAAAGAATATTGTTTTTGGGAGAAAGCATTGTAATATTTCCTGGTGTTTTAGTGGTTTGGAATTTGGTTAATTGTGTGACCCTAACAAATAAAACTCATGCACTTAGTCTTTTCTTGGGTTCGAATTCTCATATACAAGTTTATTCTAAAAAGAATTGTAGAAGAAGTAAAACTACAATCATATTTTGGAGCCGCTACCGGGGATAGACAATAGCATTGAGTGTTAGGAATTAACTGCCTATTTAGTTAGATGAGAGATAGGAAGCAAATTCAGTAGAATATAATGAAAGAGTATGGTTATTAAGAATGAGAACTTAATAGTAAAGAGAATATGGCAATCAAAAAAAAGAATAGAATGATCGTAAGCATGAAATTTGTTGCGTAACGAGCAAGAATAGAAATTAAAAAGAAATCATCGATAAAGTTGGATTAAACCATGGTTGCATGCCTGTCAATATATCTGAGTATACCCAGAAGCTGATTGACATCAAATATTTCAATAATATATACCATTAGAGAAATTGCTAAGAGCATTCACAAAAAATTTGATCAATAGACTAGTATTTTTCTTGAGGCTGTTAACTATGAGTGGGAAAATCACAGAAGAATTGGGTACACCATTGGATATGTTTCTAATAACAAAAGTTTTCAATTTTATCAAAACTAGTTCAGTAGAATGGCATAAATTACTAGTCAATAACGGCAAATTCAGTGTATTTCAAAATCTGTCATTTTCACATCCAATTCAATTGACTAACTTAGTAAGGAACAATAATAGCAAATTGAAGAAACTTGAAAATTCAGAACAATCAATTAGAGAAGGTACCAGTTGTTTTGACAAAAAATTAAGTGAAACATTATTCTCTTCAATGGCGACGGGTGGTCCAGCGATTCTAATAGTAGTACAAATGGGTGATATGAGCGATCGCACAACGAGCGTGGCTCCATTACTTACTTTTAGGAGTTTTCCTGGTGCGGATCTCAATCAATATTTGTCTCAATTTCTGACAGCATGTATAGCGAATAATGGACGAACTGAAGATATTTGATTATGATGGTTGCCTGCAACCTTGATGGACACAGCGTTTGAATGATACAACCATCAATCAGTGGATCAATTTTTCAATTGAGAAGCATTGAAGAATGTATTTTTAATCCATTTTCACCCAATTGGTTTTGAAGATCGACTTTGAGAAAGATTAATGACTAGCAAAATAGATCTAGGAGAGGCAATGGAATCATACTATAGTCATGTGGCAGATATACCCCGCAAGTGGCTAAATCATCAAATGCCAAAGGCTTTTGTATTATCCATATTAATCAACGGATTTCACCCACCCGAACTAAAAATGTTTCTAAAAGAGGCTCAACCAAATACAGTAACTGTATTTCTTAATAGAGCCAAGGTTTGGGAGGAATGCCATTATGATCAATTTTTAACTGCAAGTGCGATGATGATTCCAATTCAAGGCAACTATCAAAATCCAACTTTGAATGGATGAATGAGTAGTTATCCATGGATGTTAGAAATAGTGGCTAATTCTAGTGCCAATATTCAAGGCCCGTTAATGTCAGCTCATTGTAAGCTATACCACTGAATCTGACAACAGTGTATGCTCTATATTTTCTATATCAACAACAAGCGATAGACTTATTAATAATACTAGCGCCAAAAGATTCTAATGAAACCTTGTTATTGAACTTGACAAAGAAAATGGAGGAAATGGCTATTAATATGGCCGAAGATAAGGAGAAGAGGCACAAGCCTATCAATACTAGGACCAATGTATGGTACAGTAATTCTAAGGGTCACTGTCATTTGGTAACAAAATGCCCTTCACCCTTACAAATGATGGGTCAATGTACATTTTGCGGAGAAAAGTACTTAACAACTAATTGTTGGAATTAGAAAAGGTAACAATAATTTAATAATCAGACCATGATGCCACCGACTAAGTGAGACGTCAATCAAGTTTAAACGAAAAATATGTATGGATGGAATGAAAATTGATCTAATCAAAAAAATCAAACATTCAATAACTTTTAAAGTTTTAATTTTAATCAAAAGTTTGTATAAAACCTCTAGAACTACGGGAAGAAGCAGCAGAGGTATTAGTAATATGCTCCATCGGAGTCATCGAATCAAGTACCTTCTGTACCAACAGGACAACAGGATTATTTTCTAATCCTACATGGAATAAGCCTAGTAGGTATATATCAATGGAGACGCCCAATATGCTTGATGGAGGTGCAAGAAGACCACTTTTTTTTTTCCGTTGCAGATAGATTGGTCATTATGCTAGTGAATGTCCCAATCCCAAAGCTTGTGATGATTATGCACTAGTGTGTGGAAATTGCAAGCAGTTGGGGCATACTTATCAGCAATGTAATGCTCCGTTCAATTTCAATAATCAAAATCAACAGATCCAAAGCCAAGGAAAAATAGAGGAGATAAATCTAGGTCCTCAAGATTCTCCAATAAATGGGATAGAATGTGTCTAAGCCATTCTTATGAGGAGTCAACAAAAAAAGAAAGAACCAATTCAAAGTTTGGGTGAGTCTGATGCGAAGGGCCAATTGGACCCAATTGTGGAGACATCCAATCTAGGTCCTATTATGAGCCTCTTATCCAATATGAGACTTGATTCAATTGGGCAACCCAATGAGGTCTCGATTACGGAGGCTTCAGTTCCATTTCAAGCTGTTTTGTTCTCTACACAGTTTTGAAAAATGTCCTATCCATTGAAAGATCCTCTCGGGGGCATGAATTCCAATAAAGCTCCAGCTACAGTTCCAATTCCAAGTCTAAAACAGAAGAATATCTTACCTCTCGGAGTTAAAATCAATACAATGAAAAGAAAGAAGGCATTGAGAATTACCTTAAATATGAAATCCTATGACATTTTGAAGGATCAGGACACTATTCGGCCTTCTATTTCTATGAAGCAACTTCTAGCAGTTGCACTAAAGTGCCATTCTACATTGAATTCATCTTTAATATGGTATAGACAATGCAACAAGGAAGTTTGTGAAGTCAGTTTGAACCCTGACCCAAGTGCACCAACCATCGATGTTTCGATTGACGGTGTTATGATCTCAGGTCTTCAGGTGGATAGTGATTCTAGTATCAATTTAATGAATGCTGATAAAATGGATGCTTTAGATTTGAAATACTTAGTACCTACAATATTGGTGTTAAGGATGGGAGATCATAGCCGGTTTAAACCAATGGATATTTTACGAAGTGTTCAAACTATAATTATAGATATTGCATATGAAATTGACTACATCGTCATTTGATTATAACGTTTGATTTTATCATATCCAATTTTATTGGGACAACCTTGGCTTTATCAAGCGAAGGCCAAGAATGATTAGGATCAGGATACTTTGACAATTGGCAAGGGCGGAGATAGAATGATGTTACAAATGTATCAAGTACACTATCACGGGGAGTCTCAATTGCCAGCATCTGAATTGACATCGGATGATGAGCTTAGCTATGATGATGATGCAGTAGGACTGATTACAGAGATGTCCGTGAAAGAATCTCAACACCCTGGAGTAGTATACTAATGTGGTGGTCCGAGGGAGTACTTGATATATCCACCAGATTCAAAAATCTCTGCTAAAGTTAGTATTGATTGGATGATGAAGTATGATATACACAATGTGAGTATCCTGGACACAGGATTCAGTACTTCGCACATGTTGGACTTATCGACTGATTTGAAATTAACGCGGGAATTGAAACAAAACATCACCGCTACACCTTTATGTCAAACTATCAACTTGGCGACCACAGTAGAGCCTCGAACAATTAAAGATTACGAAGGTATTAGGAAACAAGAGTTGTCATGTTGGACAAAATTTTTCTTGCATCATAAATCCGCTTTTACTTATGATGATCTAAAAGATATCCCCGTTGAAGTTTGTGAGCATCGTATCATTTTAGAAGAGAACGCTAAACCAATACGGTTGAGATAACAGTGCCTTAATCTTAAATATTCTCTCATGGTGAAGGAAGAATTGGATAAGCTTCTTGCGGTTGGTTTTATTTACTCATTACCGAATAGTGAGTGGATTTTTTCAATCGTGATAGTGTTGAAAAAGAATGGAAAAATCTAAATTTGTCAAGATTTCCAGAAACTTAATGTGGCCACCAAAAAAGATTACTTCCCATTATCTTTCACGGATAGCACGTCACAAATGTTATTTTTTTCTCAATGGATTTTTTGGATATAATCAAGTTCAAATTGCTCCGAAAGACCAGCTCAAGACAACTTTTACTACGGATTGAGGCACATTTGCTTATCGCATGATGCCTTTTGGGTTATGCAACGTCCTAGCCATATTTCAGAGTGTGATGACTCAGGCCTTCCAAGACTATCTCTGGATGTTTATGGAGATCTTTTTAGATGACTTTTGTGCATTCAGTACAAAATAAGATCATCTTAATTGTCTCGGCAAATATTTGGCTTGGTGCGTTGTCGTACTATAAATGCTTACTGTATGTAAAAATTAGTTAAACATATTATATGTTGATAAATCTAGATGTGTATTAGAGTGGCTAGTAGATTAAATTAAAAGGAGTTGATATAAGAAACTTTATTTTTTTTCTTTACATCTTTTGATTTTGACATTAATATATATATATATATATATATATATATATATATATATATATATATATATATATATATATAAGACCTAAATGTTTAGTATGAAGCCTTAGGAGAAGGTGGAAACCTAAGGATAAAAATCTAAACTGGTAGGAGGCTAATTGGGAGGGATGAAAGCAAGGCATGGTCGGATGAAGGCAAGAAATGGGGAACTTCATTCCTATTGGTCAAATACTATGCCCAATGGGCTTTGAGGAGGCTCCCTGCGACCTTAAGAAGGATTTCGGCGACTTCAAAAAAAGAATTCAGAGATTACAAGCTAAGGTTGTAAAGTTTAGGATTTGGGATACAATTTGTGTGCAAAAATTAGAGGATTTGGAGTTAGGGTGAAGAAGTTATAGCCGTTTGAAGTTAAGGTATTAATTTAAGACATATTGTTACTCTTTTGAGGATACGAGGAGTTTTACAGTAGCTTTTGAAGATCAAAGGTGTGACTAGAACGGCGATTTCAAGGCCTACATCTTTTATGAAAGAATTATTACTTTTGGAATACATATAAATGAGTTATAAGGAATTGAAGGCGGCACTTTCAAATCAAAGGCACTAAGTAAGCGGTTTTATTTGTAGTAATGGTTGGAGCCATAACTTGAGTATTCGGATGAATTTTTGGCTCAAACTTCTTAGAGAATGTAAATGTTTGTGTTAAAAAGCTATACATATAAATTTTGTGGCATTTGAGCTTATATTTTGTGAGATATAAAGAAAATTATACGTGGGTATATAAAGACAAGGGTTTGAAGCGATTATTAGGGTTTTCAAGATATCTCAAGATCCGCAA
Source organism: Physcomitrium patens (assembly GCF_059467195.1). Classification (NCBI taxonomy): domain Eukaryota; kingdom Viridiplantae; phylum Streptophyta; class Bryopsida; order Funariales; family Funariaceae; genus Physcomitrium; species Physcomitrium patens. Next base: position 8,193,712 of record NC_143410.1, read on the forward strand.
AAAATTTGCAGTTGAAAATTGTTGTAGAAGTTAGTAAAAATACATGAATATCTCATGTAAAATTTGAGTTTGTTTGGACGGTCGGATTAAAAGATATGAGGTGTTGAAGTTTGGAAAAATCTCCACATAAGAATATACAAGGTTTTAGAGGATTTTATCATATTTTGGATGTTGTTGGTTACTTAAGGCTTGTGTATTTGGTGTAATTGCTTAATAAGGGAAAATTTATATGTAAAATTAGGGCTTTCCTTATTTTCAAGCTTGATTGAATAATTAGTGATAGCTAGAAGCCTAGTATTTTCTTTAGGCAAACTCTCTCTATCTTGACAGCGTTAAGTTTGGAATATTGTTGAACTCGAATAAGTGTCAATTTTTTATTCCGTCTGGAAAATTATTGGGACATATTGTCTTCAACTGTAGTATTGCTATAGATCTTGACAAAGTGTAGCATATAATAAACTTGCCCAGACCAGAGACAGTCTCCGGTATTCGAGGGTTTGTCGGCCATGTTAGTTATTATCGCCGCTTTATTCGTTCGTTTGGAGTTATTTGTCAACCTTTAACGAACTTACTGAAGAAACCTCCATGAGATGGATCTAGTCCCCTCTGGACGATGAAAAGTACCGTGGCCTTTGAGGCATTAAAGTCAAAATTGATCTCTGCACCAATATTGGTGGCACCTCATTGGACGGAGCATTTCTATGTATACATTGAAGCATCTAATGTGGCTATTAGATCAATGCTAAATCAAAAGGATGATCAGGGTCTAGAACATCCTATTTATTATGCCAATTAGAAATTGGTGGCTACGAAACGTAATTATACTACTACTGAACGCAAAGCGTTGGGCATGATATACTCGATTCAGAAGTTTTTATACTATTTGCTTGGATATCCGTTTGTATTTTATGTGGATCATGATGCCTTCAAATACATGATTAATAAGCCTCAATTGAGTAGGTGCATTGCCAATGGATATTACTTCTACAAGAGTTTAATTTTACGATTGTTGTATGACTTGAGAAAAAACATACAAATGCTGATCATTTATCTCGGTTGTCTAATATTCTCGGCAACGAGCTTGACCCTGATGCTCTTTCCAATGCCAAATTATTTGTGGTGGATGTGATTTCCCCTGAGTATAGTAAAATCATTCAGTTTTTGACCTTCCATACTTTTTTGTCGACTTTCACCAAGAAGATAAAAAGTGACTCATTCTGAAGAGTGTCCCATACACAATGATTTACGATGCTTTGTATAAATAAGGCAAAGATGGCATTTTAAGATGCTATATTTTTTCAAATGAAGTACAGTCAATATTAGAAGATTGCTATTTGGATAGTTGTGGTGGTCATTTTGTAGGTGACAACATTGCTCGCAAGGCTTTAATGGTAGGATATTGGTGGCCTACAATGTTTTTTTATGCACACCAATTTGTTCGTTGTTGTAATTCTTGTCAACGAATGGGTCGATCCACGAGTACTTCAGCCATGCCATTAGTACCAATCTTAGCATAGGCACCATTTGAAAAATGGAGTATTGATTTTGTCGATCCCATTGCACCAGCGTCAAAATTTGGCTAGAAGCAGTATATTTTAGTCGCCATGGGCTATGTAACAAAATAGACAGAGGCTATTGCTATCCGCCATGATAATGCTAGTACGGTGGCCACTTTTCTTTACGAAAATATTATAACTTGATTTGGGTGTCCAAAAGAATTGGTTAGTGATTGCGGCACCCATTTCATAAATACTACTATAGCTGCCTTGACGAATACATATGAGATTAATCATCAAAAAACTATTCCATATCATCGTCGCGCAAATGGATAAATGAAAAAGACCAATGGAATTTTATGCAAGGTCTTGACTAAGATAATTTCAGGGGCGAGTACCGATTGGGAGACCAAACTCTTTGCGGCTTTGTAGGCATATCATACCATATATAAAGTAACTACCCACACTACTCCGTATCAACTAGTTTATGGCCAAGAGGCAATTTTACCTATCAAGTTGGAGGTTCAAAGTTTACGGATTACCTTGGGTGAACGTCTCTGTGACAACGATTCATTACACTATCGGTTGGCAAAATTGGAAGAATTGGATGAAATATAGGCTACAACTCTTTTCAACATAGAAACAACTCAAAAATGGAGGAAGAGTTACTATAATAGTAAACTGCGTCCGAAGAATTTTGTGTCCAATGATTTGATATTACTATATGATAGCCATTTTAATCATTTTCCAAGCAAATTTTAAGTTTGCTCGCATGGATCGTATCGGGTGATTGAAGATTTTTCTAATAGGTCTGTTCAATTGGAGGATTTCATGGGCCATCGATTTAGTACTTGCATTAATGGAAATCGATTATGGTTATTTAATACATAAAAATCGAGACAAATTTTTATTTTTTTGGGAGGAGGTGAGAAATGGACAGTATAGATAACCTGTTGTTATTATTACCAGGTAGTAAAAGAATAGGAGTGGGGCACCAGTTAGAGGTCATTTTGTGGTGTTGTTATGATCACAAGTATCGATTGAAGATGTTCCAAAATGAATGAGTCAGCAGTAACATCAATTGGAACGTCAGAATGTCCAGATCTTGAAACAGGAAGCTCAGGTCAGTGAATTAGGAGAGTATAATGAAGATCTATGAAATCAGTTGAGAAAGGAGTTGATAGAAGGACTGAAAGAAGAAGAGGATTTGCAATTGGAACCAGATTTGGTGGAACCTACATTCAATAATGCAGCAAATGATTAATTGGATGGGCTAGAGGAAATAGTAACTTTGTAGAGTTTTGTTAAGTAGTTTTTAGATCGGAATCAATTGTGTGTTTGCGAGGACGCTACACAATTAGGAGTGGAACTATGTAGAATAGATATTAGTTTGTTTTTGTAAGATATTAGTAAAATAGACTTATAGTCCATAGAATAGTCAATTCAGGAGGACGAATGATTGATTTAGTTATTAAAAGCGATTATGGTTAATAAGAACGAGAGCATTGCATCGAGAAAAATAAATCAGTTGAGAAAAAGACAGGGAAGAGCCCAAGGAAGGAACTTGCGTAGAGAGGAGCAAGAACGTAATCTTAAAAGGAAGCATCGACAGAATTGGATTAAACCATGGTTGCAAGCTTGTCGGCGCATCCGAACATATCAAGAACCGGACAGACTGTTAATTCTGCAGTCTTATGTACTGTTAGAAAAACTGCCAAGAGCACTCACGGGAAATTTTGTCAACATTCCAGTGGAAATCTTGAGGCCGTTAACTGAAAGAGAAGGAGGCATAGAAGTATTTGGTACTCCATTGGGTAATTTTTCAGTAGGGGGTACCGCTGAAACAAGCAATAGGGGCTCTGCAGATTGGCATGAATTGGTCGCCAATAAAGGCAACTATATTGTATTTCAAAATCTGACGTTTTCACCTACAAGTCAACCAATAAAACTATTTGCGGGAAATAACAGTAAAGCAAGGACCACTGAGAGCTCGATAATTAGAGTAAGGGAAAGCAGAGATTATTTTAAAACAAATTTCAGAGGAACAAAAAATTCAATGGCGGCAGGACGACCAGTCGTTCCGATTGTAGTTCAAATGGGTACCTTGGGCGATTGTACGACTAGCGTCGCACCATTACCTACTTTTCGTGGTTTGCCAGGTGCAGACCTAGATCAACATTTGTCTCAATTCTTGATGGCGTGTGTAGCCAATAATGGAAGGACAGAAGACATTTGGCTGAGATGGTTGCCAGCAACACTAAAAGACACAGCGTTCGAGTGGTATAACCGTTAACCTGTAGGTCAATTTATCAATTGGGAGGCATTGAAAACGGCATTTTTAGCCCATTTCCGACCAATTGGTTTTGAAGAACGTCTTCGAGAAAGATTAATGAACAGCAGAATAGTACCAGGGGAAGCGGTACAGTCATATTATGGTCGTGTAGCAGATATACTTCGGAAATGGCCAAATAACCAAATATCGGAATCGTTTGTGTTGTCCATATTGGTTAATGGATTACACCCACCAGAATTGAAGATGTTTGTAAAGGAGGCCCAATCAGCTACCATTGCAGCATCTCTTGAGCGAGCAAAAGTATGGGAGGAATGTCATTATGACCAGTACTTAACCGTTGGTGCCACGATGATTCCATCGCAAGGCGGTTATCAAATGACAAATTGGAATGACGCATCGGAAAGTTATCCGGGAAAGAGTGATTATGGTACAATTCCACAGGGAATAGTGAATGCCGTTCCATTGCAGGCTGTACTACCATCATCGTCACAACCGTATGTGCCTTATTCTGCGTATCAAAAACCAATACCTATGAAGGAATCGACCAATGAATTGGTATCAAGGGATCTCAATGAGTCATTGCTGTTAACATTAACGAAGAAAATGGATGAATTGGCTGTGAATCTAGCCAAGGATAAAGAGAAAAGGCATAAACCCACCAATATGCCACCCAATGTTTGGTGTAGCAATTGTAAGGGACAAGGTCATTTGGTAACCGAATATTCTTCACCACCCCAAATGATGGTTCAATGTACCTTTTGTGGGGGTAAGCATACCACTGCCAATTGTTGGAACTTAAGGAAACAACAACAAGTCGGACAACAGACCATGAGTCAACCAACTTTGTGGGATGTAAATCAAGTACAAACGAATAATAGGTTCTGCTGGAATGGAAATCGAGCGAATAGACAAAACAGGAATTATTCCAATTTCCAAAACTCTGAATTTCACCAAAAAGGTATATCCAATACCCATGGCTTGGGGGTGAATCAGCAAGGATATCATGAATATTCACCCATGCAGAAGCCAATGCCGGAATCTATAGTACCAATGGGTCAACCACGATCCTTTACTCAACCGACATGGAATAGACCGAGCCGTTATATACCAGTAGAGACACCCAATATCCCTGAAGGAGCTGGCAGAAGCCCACTTCGTTGCTATCGGTGCAGACAAATCGGACATTATGCGAGTGAATGTCCTAATCCAAGAGCAAGTGATGATTATGCCCCAATATGTGGAAATTGTAAGCAGTCTGGTCATACTTATCAGCAGTGCAATGCGGCTTTTAATTATAATAATCGGGACCAGTAGATGCAAACAAGCCAACCGGCGGAGGACAAAGATCCTGTTCAACGGGACTCACCAGTACATCACGTCGAGGTGGTGAATGCAGTGCTTACCAGGGGCCAACAGAAAGACAAGAATCCAATTCAGGACCTGGATGACCCAATCAAAGTAACAACAGTAGCGCCGTCCAAGAGGTGGACCAAACCAATATCAGTATTGGGACGTATACCAATATTGCGCCCTCAACAAGACGAGGAATCCACTTCAGTTTCACATGCCAATTTTTCGGGGACATCAAGATCAATTCCAAATGACCACGTCCCAATACCCGCACAACCCAATATAAGCTCGTACCCATTGAAGGAACCTTTAGTGGTCAAAGAGTCGACTAAGAGGAAGGAATTGCTGCCGAACAAAGTCAAAACGAAACCAATGAAATCCAAAAGAGCATTGGGAGTTACTCTCAATATGCAACCCTACGACATTTTGAAGGATTTGGATGTTATCCAGCCTTCAATTACAATGAAGCAACTTTTGGCTGTAGCACCGGAATGTCGATCAACATTGAATTCAGCGTTAATACGGCGGAGATCCCGCACTAGAGAAATACATGAAGTTAGCTTAAACCCAGATCCGGAAGCACCAACAATCGATGTATCAATCGATGGAGTTTTAATTCCAGGGGTACAAGTCGATGGTGGCTCCAGTGTGAATTTAATGAACACTGATACAATGGAAGACTTAGATCTAAAGCAATTGCTCCCTATGACATTAGTTTTGCGAATGGCAGATCATAGTCGGGTTAAACAGATGGGAATCTTACGCGATATTGCCACTGTAATCGCGGGATTGACATACACAAATCGATTATGTTGTATTTAGGTTACAGAGTTCTACGTTATCGTATCCCATTTTATTGGGCAGACCTTGGTTGTATCAAGCCAAGGCTAAGAACAACTGGGGCCGCGGCACATTGACAATTGGAAAAGGCAGTGACCAGATTGTTCTACAAATGTACCCGGTACAATATCACGAAGAAACCCAATTGCCCGAATCAGAATTTACATCGGATAACGAGAGTCACTCGATTGAGGAAGATGACGATGCTATAGTTTCACCGCAATTTGGAGTAGGTCAAACCCCTTCTACAACCAAGGGAGGAGTCTACAAATGTGGTGGCCCTGGTGAATATTTACTCCATCAGGAGGATGCCTCTAACTCGGATCATCTTATTACCAAATGGATGACCCGATATGATGTCAATCATGTGAGTGCAATGCGGTCCGACATGAGTCACCAGCAGTTGCAGTCTCCTTCGCACGACGACGGGCCAACAAGCGATTTTAAATCGGCGGTTGTGGAAGAACCTATTTTCCAGACTCTGAACTTAAGCACCCCTGACGCTGTCGCATTACGTGCTTTCCTGCTCGAGAACGCGCCGAGCATCTGGCTGTAGAAGGTAGTATGGAGATTCGTTGGTAGTCAAGCAGTCTATCAGTTCTGACTGCTGAAATATAAACGACTGCAACAATGTACCGTAAATCTATACGGATGCTCTTCGACTGCTTGTCGAAGTCCTTTTTGCCCCAGCCGGTAGGTCTCTAGACGTTACAGAGAACCCCGAACAACCCAAACTGTTAATCTTCAATACCGCTTTGTACTTACGATCTTGTATCCACTGACTGTCTTGTTCGATTAACCCAATAAATTTCATTCACTCCGCATACTCAATCCTATAGACGTCCTTTTAATCCTTCAATCACAGACGTAACTCGATTTCATAAAATAGTCAAGAGTATTCAAACCCACTTCATTAAAAATCTCGATTCACCATTACAATACTGACTTCAACAACGATTGCCTCAGCCTTCCCAAAACTCTACGAAGAAGAAAAATCCAAATTCTCTGTCTTTCTTTCCCCGACTCGAAACATGAAGCTCCTCTCTCTAATCCCTTTGATCTTCAAAAACCTCCAATGAAAACCGAACTAGTAACCTTGCAAAAGCTTGAAAACTAGCTCCCCCCGATTTCCAGAGAAAAAAAAAACCCCCCTCTTCAAAACTATATCCCTCCTAACCTTATCCTCTGAATTTCTTCAATCTTCCGTCTTAGATCCAGAATTGGCTCCCACCGTCAAGCTTGGATCCAAAATTGGCTCTCGCCGTCAGAGCATTCTCTTTCGTTTTTACCTTTAAGAAATCCATTTATCGAAAACAACGTTCCTTGAAACGGCACAGAGAACAGGACAGCCTGAAATAGAATCGAACCCCGTAATCGGGACCACATTGAGTCGCCCGACCAATTCAGGTCTCATATTGGATAAGAGTCCAGTAGTAACCTGGATGTTTCCGTAATTGGGTCAAATTGGTCCTCGCGTCAGATTGGCTAAGACCCGTAGTAAGACCTGGATTTCCCGTCATTAGACTGCATTGGGTTGACCGGCCAATTCAAGTCTCATATTGGATAAGAGGACCCGGATGGGATTCTCGAAATTGGATCCAATTGGCTCTTCGAACCCGTCGTGTGAATTAGTCCTTCTCTTCCTGCTGACTCCCGTTATTGGAATCAAACGGAGCATTTCAGTATGCCCCGGCTGACTGTAACGGAGTGACTGAACCTGACCACTCAGTATTTGCACTGGAGTTGGTCGATGCTCCCAATATTCGAGGTAACTGAATATTAATAAAATTCCCTTTTTTTTTATTTTCACTGTATACTCGTGTTACAACACAACAATGCGCCCTAGAATATAAAGATATACAAAGGTATTCAAGGTAACGAATTGAGTCAGTAGAAAGCATTCTTCACCCGGCATAAATCGTCCTTTGCTTCGACGTATGCAAATCTAAAGGGTATTCCAGAAACGGTGTGTGAACATCGTATTACATTGGTTCCGGATGCTACACCAGTTCGTCAAAGACAACACCGTCTCAACCCAAAATATTCCTTGATGGTAAAGGAGGAATTGGACAAATTATTGCGCGTGGATTTCATTTATCCGGTTCCGTATAGCGAATGGGTCTCACCAATGGTAATGGTACCTAAGAAAAATGGCAAGATTAGAATCTATCAAGATTTTCGGAAACTCAATGCTGCTACCAAGAAGGACTATTTTCCTCTACCTTTTATGGACAGTATATTGGATGCCGTAGCAGGACACGAATGTTATTCATTTTTGGATGGTTTTTTGGGTTACAATCAAGTGAAAATTGCCAAGGAAGACCAGCTCAAGACGACCTTTACGACAGATTGGGATACATTTGCATACAAAGTGATGCCATTTGGATTATGCAATGCACCAGCCACATTTCAAAGAGTGATGACACAGGCCTTTCAAGATTATTTACGAGTGTCAATGGAAATATTCTTAGATGATTTTTGCACGTTCAGTACGACAGCCGATTATTTGAACTGCCTGGGACGATGTCTGGACCAATGCGATAAGTACGGTATATCATTGAATTCAGAGAAGTGTCAATTTGGGGTCCTCTCTGGAAGACTCTTGGGCCACATAGTGTCTAGCCGCGGTATTGCTACGGACCCAGATAAAGTAACTCGAATATTGGCTTTACGAAAGCCAGAAACACTGTCAGGAGTACGTGGCTTTGTGGGCCATGTCAGCTATTATCGACGTTTTATTCACTCCTTTGCGGTACTTTGTCAGCCATTGATAAATTTGCTAAAAAAACCACTATTGGATGGATCTAGTCCCGTATGGACGGCAGAATGCAGTGTTGCTTTTGAGGCCTTAAAGCAAAAATTAGTGCCTGCACCAATACTGGTTGCCCCATGCTGGACGAAACCATTTCAGATTTATGTCGATGCATCCAACGTCGCGATTGGATCAATATTGAGTCAGAAGGATGACAATAACCGTGATCATCCAATATATTTTGCGAGTCGATAATTGGTTATGGCCGAACGCAATTATAATACTACCGAGCGAGAAGCCCTTGGCATGATTTATTCTGTACAGAAATTCCGCCATTATCTACTGGGCTACCCGTTTGTGTTCCACATTGATCATGATGCGCTTAAGTATATGATAAATAAACCCCAATTGAGCGGACGAATTGCTCGCTGGGTGTTACTTCTCTAAGAATTCAATTTTACAATTAATGTTCGCCCTGGCAAGACACATGCCAATGCAGATCACTTGTCCCGTTTATCAAATATACTGGGTAACGAGCCGATAAACGATGCCCTTTTGGATGCACAATTATTTGCTGTGGAGGTTATTACACCCGAATATAGTGACCTGATCCAATATCTCACATTTCAGACTTTTCCAATTTCTTATAATGAAAAATTAAAGAAGCATCTGATTATAAGAAGTGCGTCGTATACCATGATTGGAGCCGCATTATACAAACAAGGACGGGATGGTATTTTACGACGTTGCGTATTTCCAAGTGAAGTGTGTACCATATTGGAAGGATGTCATTTGGATAGCTGTGGAGGACATTTTGCGGGTGATAGCACCGCGCGTAAAGCTTTAATGGCTGATTATTGGTGGCCAACAATGTTTTCGGATGCTCACAAATATGTTCGTCGTTGTGACCCTTGTCAACGAATTGGTCGACCTACTGGAACTTCTGCCATGCCCTTGGTACCAGTTTTGGCGCAGGCACCATTCGAAAAATGGGGTATTGATTTTGTCGGACCAATTGCACCTGCTTCTCGGAATGGACAGAAACGTCATATTTTAGTAGCCACCAATTATGTCACCAAATGGGCGGAGGCTACGACAACAAAAACTGATAATGCCACTACTGTAGCAATATTTTTATATGAGAACATTATCACTCGTTTTGGTTGTCCGAAAGAATTGGTTAGTGATCGAGGAACCCATTTTCTTAATGCAACCATTGAAGCATTGACAACGAAGTATGAGATCAAACATCGAAAAACTACCCCTTATCATCCACGTGCCAATGGGCAGACCGAAAAGACCAATGGTATCCTTTGTAAAATCTTAACAAAGACTATTTCAGGAGCGGGAATCGACTGGGATACTAAATTATTTGCAACATTGTGGGCATATCGAACTGCGTATAAAGTAACGACCAATTCTACACCTTTTCAATTGGTATACAGGCAGGAGGCCATCTTACCAATAGAATTGGAGTATCCAGGTTAAGAATTACATTGGAAGAACGGTTGGGTAACAAAGAATCTCTCCAATATCGGTTAACAGAATTAAAAAAATTGGACGAGATTAGGGCTTCGGCTTTGATGACCATAGAAGCTATTCAGCGCCGTCGGAAGAGTTATTACGATAGTAAACTCCGCACAAAATCATTTATGCCCAATGATCTTGTCCTGCTGTACGACAGCCATTTTCATAATTTTTCGAGAAAATTTCAAATTCGATGGCATGGATCCTATCGCGTATTGGCTGCTTTTCCCAATGGTTCCGTCCAATTGGAAGATTTCACAGGAACCAAATTCACAACCCGTATCAATGGAAACCGACTACGCTTGTATTACTCAAAAACTCGGGGGCGGGTTTATCAAGATTGGAGGGGGCAGACGTGCCGTTCATGATGACTTGCGTACCATCATAAGTGTCTAATTGGAGGCAAATGATGGCGATTGATTAGTATATTAGAACATCAGCAATCAAGATTAGGGATTCTTGTTTCATAACTGGGTAAACAGTTAGGAGAGGGGCACTCTGTGTAGCTGTCTTCAGTACTTTGTCTAGAATTGTTGAAGTATAGTTCGTTAGTGGAGAGTTCACGGTAAATCATAGTATTAGTGCGAATACGCAGAGATTTATAATGTCGAGGGAGAAGGTGAAGAGAGCCTCGGAGAAGGAGGAAGAGGGTAGAAGGGTGAGGTCAAGGAGTAATATGGATGAGCTTTTTCTTTGTATACTCACAAATATGGAACCCATGTGGTTAGAAATTTGCTGGAATGCAACGCGGCAGAAGGACTTTAGAAGTGCGCAGCTTTATCCTTTTCTGCGAGCGGCAGACAATTTACCATCAATCGATGTAGAACTATTGGAAGAATACTTGACGAACTATGATCCTGAGGATGGTTCGAGTGTTGTAAAAGGGAGGACTTTGGGAATTGATGAGAATACCTTGCATAAGACATTACAGTTACCAATAGGAGAGTTAGCGGTTGGCGCAGAAGAGTCTTCAGACTTCAATCCGGGGAGTTATTTTAAAGGAGGTATGACGTCGCTAGAAAGGAATGAAGGATGGCGGACGGTGGATGCACTTACACCAGAATTGATGGAGTGGATGCGCTTCGTTCAGAAGAGGTTGGGATTAAATAGACATACGACGTATATGGCTAAACAATTATTATATGCGACAATAGGCTCCTTCGTGGGTATGGTGTTCAATTGGACAGCGTACGTGGCCACCAGAATTCATCCTGAGTTGAGTTACAAGCGCAGGTCGGGTAGAATTGCAACGCTTTTGTGTTCCAACTATGTATAGTCTGCAATTGTTTATGAGTTGAGTCAACCGTTGCCAGAGAAAGGGAAGACGATAGCAGCTCCAGTACTACCAAAACCGAGGAGTAATTTATTGGCATTCCATGGGGACCAAGAGAAACAAGCCAGCAGGTGAAAGAACCAATCAGTGTTCGGGAGAGGGGTCCAATGGCTCAGTGAGACAATAGGCCAATGGACATTCAACATTGAACACCAGAGGAGAACAGTGTGAAAGAGCGATTTTTGGTATAATTATCCCAATTGCAGCAGACGGCAAACGAATTGGTTGATCACACGAATTTTAAGCAGCAATTGGTGGCGTGTAAGAGGGAAATGGCAAAACAACGTCAAAAACTGTTGGAACAAGATCGGGTGAATAGGGCCACCAAAGAAGCCAATTCGAGACTGGAGCATGTCCTTGGAGTAAAACAGCAAGCGTGGGAAAAGGAAAGAGAGCGTCTTCACCACGGAATGGCGCATCAGAAACAAAAACTCTCCAATTCTCTCAATCAATCGAAACTGGAAGTTGAGAAAATGAAGCAACAATTGGAATTGAATCAGACGAAGATGGCGACTTTGGAACAGGAAAAGAAGACGATGAGTGACCAATTCAGAGTGAAAACAGAGGAAATGCAAGGGGAGATCAATACTCTGAAGGAGGTTGTAAAGAAATTGGAGGAAGAATTGGTCAGCGTTCGATGGCCACAAGGGTCAATTGAAGGTTCAATTGGCGAATTGGAACAGAAGGTGAAGCAACAACAATACCAATTAGAGGCGAAAGATACCCGAATTCTGCAATTGGAAAGTCAAGTCCGTGAATTGGGAGCACTTAATGAAGATTTAATGGCCAGATTGAACATAGTCCCAATAAATGTATCAGACGGGGAAGACGAAGAAGTGACTTTAGAATTGTAATCAGTAGCAATGAGTATGGGAAATGCTAAGGAGTCACCAGTTCAATTACAAACTGGTTGTTTGCGAGGACGCTGCACAGTTAGGAGTGGGGCTATGTAGAATAAGTAGTTACTTGCTGATTTGTAGATACTTAGTTTATAGTGTAAACAGGGATAGATGACTGTTAGAAAGGTATTTCAGTAGTTAAAATGGATGAATAGTTAGGAAAAGTAGTTTTCATTAGAGATGTAGCAGTTGGTATCTTGTGGTAGGATAAGGAGGATGAGAGAGAGGAAGAAATCGCCATTACTGTGATAGTGTGAGCCGGGGTAAGCTTGGTGCTACCTCTTTTCTTTTGTTGTTATGTTCTTTGAAATAAGAGTATTGAGAGTTTCTGAATATTGTGAAGTGAATCATGGAATGAAAGTGTGAATGGAATTATATGTTATTGAATGAGAAGAAGAGAGATTGAATGCTGAAATCTGAATGTAGTTCAGTAGAAAGAGTGAATTTGTGGTTGTGTGAAACACTGTAATGTGAATGGTAGTTCTGTGTGAAGAATTCCAGTAATTGGAATGAGGGTAATTGTGTGCTGAAGCTGTGATGTTGAGGTATTACAGTTGGAGATTATAAGAGTGAAGATATATTGGTGGAAATAACAGTTATTAGTATGACTGAATTATTGCAAGGAAGAGAGTGATAAGGTGAAAGGAGAGATTATCGTTTTCCTATGTGCTTAGACAATGGAAATAGTGACGATACATTGGAGGTAATTAATTGTGTGACCCTAACGTGAACGCTCAAGCAACTAGTCACTCCTCGTGTTCGAATTCCTCTATATGGGTTTATTCTGGGAAGTTTCTTCCGGAATAAGTAAAATGAGAAATCACAGACCCTAACAAGTAAAAGTCATGCACTTAGTCTTTTTTTGTGTTTGAATTCTCCTATACATGATTATTCTAAAAGAAATTATAGAATAAGTAAAATGACAATCATAAGTATACTCTATGTACAAAACCTTGGGCATGAATATTAGATAGAAGTAATAGTAAATACAGTGTATATAAAGAATAGGTGCCAAAGAAGTGTACTGACATCAATGACTCCACAAGAAGCTTTGCTTCATAAGAAACCTTGTATATTATATATAAAAAATTTTAAATGCATTGCTTATGTAAAGATATTAGATTATATTATAGAATAGGTAAATAAATTTTGTGATAAGTTACTGCTTGGTTATTGACAACCTTGAGAATTAGACTTATGGTTAGGTAGTTTAGTTGGTAACAGTAGGATGTTAGTGGAACAAATGGTTAAGAATTCAAAGGGTCATAACCTTTAGAATCCACTGGCCGATGGATCATCTTTTGGGTAGAATAAAGAGGTTGAAGAAAGAGAGATCGAGAGGTAGACTGTGAGAGTCATAAGCCGAGGGCCAGACTGTGAGAGTCGTAAGCCAAGAGCTAGACTGTGAGAGTCGTAAGCTGAGAGTAGACTGTGAGAGTCGTAAGCCAAGAGCCAGATTGTGAGAGTCATAAGCCGAGGGCCAAACTGTGAGAGTCGTAAGCCGAGAGCCAAATTGTGAGAGTCATAAGCCGAGAGTAGACTGTGAGAGTCGTAAGCTGAGAGCTAGACTTTGAGAGTCATAAGCCGAGAACTAGACTACGAGAGTCATAAGCCGAGAGCCAGACTGTGAAAGTCGTAAGCCGAAAGCCAAATTGTGAGAGTCATAAGCCAAGAGCCAAACTGTGAGAGTCGTAAGCTGAGGGCCAGACTATGAAAGTCGTAAGTCAAGAGCCACACTGTGAGAGTCGTAAGTCGGGGTAAGCTTGGTGCTACCTCTTTGTTTTCTTTAATTTTATTCTTTGCTTATGAAGAATTGTGATTGAGAGAAGTATTGTTGAATTGATAGTCGTAGAATGGATTACGTGTTGAAATAAGATGGAAGTAGTAAGCCTTGATATTTTGTAGTTTGATAATTGATTTTAGATAGCAAGAGTACACTCAATTGTGACACTAACAAACCCAATTCATATAACCAGTCTTTTTCCATGTTCGAATCCACGTCTATTAGTTCAATTGCTTTGATATACTGATGCTTGAACACAAGAAGAACAACATTTTGGCATCGCTACTAAGAAAATGATAACAATATGAAATATTAGAAATTGATTGTATGAGAGATGGAATTATATGTTGAATGAAAACGTGAGAAGAACCAGTTTTAGGGTAACAAATATGTGAGTTATAATTCAAAACAGTATTGATTTTGTAAAGAAGAATGAAAGATTATGAGTGATAATCATGAAGGGAAGGATTATCAAAGAATTAATCAAGAAGTGAAAGAAAGACAAGAGCGATTACACATAAGAAATATCCTACGGGAATGATAAAAAGGAATTGTAGGTCCAAGTAAAATCAAAGGAAGAAAAATTCAAATTCAAATAGTAAGGAGACCAGTGATAACACCAATGGCCACGAAAGTGCCAGAAGTACCAATTGCAGTACAAATGGGAGCAGTAGGAGACTGAACTACAAGTGCGGCACCATTATCTACTTTTAGTGGTTGGCCGGGCTCTGATTCCAATCACCATATATCTCAATTCTTGACAGCCTGTGTGGCTAATAATGGTAGAACTGTAGATATTTGGTTGAGATAATTGCCAACAACTTGATACAACTTTTGAATGGTATATTCGACAACCAATGGGTAGATTTTTTAAATGGAAGGCCTTGAAGAATGCCTTCGTAACTCATTTTAGACCAATTGGATTTGAAGATCGGCTTGGAGAAAGTTTTATGTATAGCAGGATGTTTGCGAGGGGATCCGTAGAGTCTTATTATGGCTGGATCGTGGATATACTTCGTAAATGGTCAAATAATCAAATGCCAAATGCGTTTATATTGTTGATATTAATTAACGGTTTGCATCTAATACGAGACCTAATGTATGGTGTAATAATTGTAAGGGAGAAGGTCATTTTGATATGAAATATCTATCACCCAGACTAACAAGTGTTCAATGTACATTTTGCGGAGGAAAGCACTCTACCCAAAACTGCTGACATTTACAAAGGCAACAATAATTCAGTGATCAGACCATGATCCCATCGACTCAGTGAGAAGTCAATCAAGTTAAAATGGAAAATACATATAGATGGAATGAAAATAGATCTAATCGACAAAATCAAACATTCAATAACTTTCAAAGTTCTAATTTTAATCAAGAGTCTGCATCAAACTCCCAGAACTACGAAAATGAGCAATAGAGGTATCAGTAATATGCTCCACCGGTGTCATCGAATCAAGTACCTTTCGTACCAACGGGACAACCAGGATCATTTTTTAACCCTACATAGAACAAGCCTAGTAGATACATATCGGTGGAGACACCCAATATGTCAGATGGGGATACAAGAAGACCACTTCATTATTTCCGTTGCAAACAGATTAGTCATTATGCTTGTGAATGTCCCAATCCTAGAGCCAGTGATGATTATGCGCCAAAGTGTGTGAATTACAAGCAGTCGGGACATACTTATTAGCAATGTAATGTTGCATTCAATTTCAATAATCGAGATCAGTAGATCCAAAGCCAAGAAAAAATGGAGGAGATAAATAAAGGTCCTCAAGATTCACTAGTTCATTGGGTAGAAGTAGTCTAAGCTATCCTTATAAGAAGTCAAAAAAAAGAAAAAATGACCAATTCAACATTTGAGTGAGTCTAATGCAAAGGGCCAATTGGACCCAATTATGGGGCCATCTAATCCAGGTCCTGTTACAGGCTTCTTATCTAGTATGAGACCTGACTTGGTTAAACAATCCAATGAGGTCCCAATTATGGAGGCTTTGATTCCATTTCAAGCTGTTTCTTTTTCTACACAATTTCAGGAAACATTCTTTCCATTGAAAGATCTTCTAAGAGGCGTGAATTCCAAGGAACCAATATCAGCCCAATTAGGAGAATAATCTTACCCATTGAAAGAACCGATTTTACATACTCTGTCAAATTCTGTTCTACTAGCTTTACTAATTTCCAATATAGAGAAAACCAATTTACTTACATCAGTGTCTAGAATTGAGAAGAAGAAACGGAGATTAAAAATTACCACTAATACGGAACCATATGATATTCTAAAAGTTTTGGGCACTATATAGGCTACAATGTCTATGAAGCAACTATTGGCTATAGTATCTAAGTACCGAACTATCTTGAATTCCTCATTAATTCGTTGTAGATCTTGAAATAAAGAAATCTAAGAAGTCAGTTTGAATCTCGATCTGGGTGCACCAACGATTGATGTCTCAATTGATGGAGTATTATTATCGGGAGTGTAAATAGATGGAAGATTTAGTGTAAATCTTATGAATGTCGCTACAATGGAGGAGTTGGATTTGGATCACTTATTGCCTACTATAGTAGTTTTGAGAATGGTTGACTTAAGTCGAGTTAAACCTATGGGTATTTTATGGAGTATTGATACATTAATTATGGGAATTACCTACAAAATTGATTATATTGTTTTTTAATTGCAAAGCTCTATATTGTCATACCCAATTTTATTGAGGCGACTGTGGTTGTATTAAGCTAAAGCTTGAAATGACTAGGACCGTGGTACATTGACAATTGAAAAAGGTAATGATAAAATTGTGTTTCAAATGTATCCTATCCAATATCATGGAGAAACTTAAGTTGCCAATTCAGAATTCACGTCGAATTGAGAAGATGAGTCTACAGGAGAAGAAATTGGTGTACTTGATCCAATCTATGCTGATATAAGGCAAGTTGTCGAGCACACTAGAATGAACTACTAGTAGAGGGGACCGGAAGAGTACTTAATTTCTCTAGATGTTATTGACGATTCTGTTCATATGATTGCATATTAGATGAATAGATAGGATATTAATCATGTTAGTACTATGGAACTAGAGTTGGAAAGTTCTAATATATCAAATTTTATGAAAGTTTCTAAAATTGAGCAGAATAATATTCCAAAGACTCCTAAAATTCCACGATGTCAATCAATTAATTTAGGTACAAGAGAGGCTCCCCAAATCATTCAGATTTATGACAATATAAAATACAAAGAAAAAGAAATTTGGATGGATTACTTTTTAATGCATAAAACTATTTTTGCATAGTCGTATGCGGATTTGAAAGGAATTCCAGCTGATGTTTGTAAGCATCGAATTATATTGGAGGAGAACGCTACACTAGTATGTCAAAGACAACATCGACTTAATCCAAAATACTCACTTCTGGTAAAAGAAAAACTGGACAAACTCTTAGAGGTTGGATTTATCTATCCGGTTCCTTTCAGTGAATGGGTTTCATGAATTGTTATGATACCAAAAAAAAATGAAAAAGTTCGTAACTATCAAGATTTCCAAAAATTAAATGCGGCTACCAAGAAGGATTATTTTCCTTTACCATTCACGGATAGTATATTGGATACTATTGCTAGACATGAATGTTATTCATTTCTTGA
Organism: Physcomitrium patens; assembly: GCF_059467195.1. Lineage (NCBI taxonomy): Eukaryota > Viridiplantae > Streptophyta > Bryopsida > Funariales > Funariaceae > Physcomitrium > Physcomitrium patens. Next base: position 8,211,625 of record NC_143410.1, read on the forward strand.
TGGATTCTTTGGTTATAATCAAGTTAAAATTATAAAAGAAGACTAGTTAAAAACTACTTTTATTACAGATTGGGAGACCTTTGCCTATAAGGTTATGTCGTTTGGGCTTTGTAATGCACCAACTACATTTCAAAGGGTAATGATACAAGCATTCTAGGATTATCTACAAATTTCAATGGAAATATTTCTAGATGATTTTTGTACATTTAGTATAAGAACCAGGCATTTAGAATGTCTAGGTTAATGTTTGAATCAATGTGCCAAATATGGAATTTCTTTAAATTTAAAAAAGTACCAATTTGGTATGTCTTTTGATAAACTTTTGGGTCATATAGTTTCGATGGTAGGCATTGCTACAGATCTAGATAAAATAAAGATTATAGTAGAATTAAAGCAACCAGACACTGTTACGGGTGTTCGAGCATTTGTCGGCCATATAAGTTATTATCGGAAATTTATCTATCTATTCATAGTTATGTATCTTCTTTTGACAAATCTCTTGAAGAAACAACCAACTGATGGGACCAATCCATTTTGGACAAAAGAATGTACAATTGCATTTGAAACATTGAAATAGAAATCAGTTTTAGGACCAATATTGGTGGCACCTTGTTGGACAAAACCATTCCAAGTTTATGTGGATGCATCTAATGTCGCGATTGGTTTTGTACTAAGCCAGAAAGATGACCGGAGATTTGATTACCCTATTTATTATACAAGTCGTCAATTGATAGCAGCTGAAAGAAATTATACAACAACCAAAAAAGAAGCATTGGTGATAATTTATTCCATATAAAAGTTTCGACATTATCTTCTTGGTTATAAGTTTATTTTCCATGTCGATAGAATTTAGTTGATTTGCTCCATTTGGCCATCAGTTTGAAGGTAGAAGGCTGAAAAAAGATTAATGTCAATTTTAAGAATCTTGAAGAATGTCTTCCAAAACCTTAATAAAAATTATAGCCTACAATCCAACACAATGTTGTCTGGCAATCAATGGTAATGATAAACATTATCAATAAAGAATCTAGCCATCTCTTCACTAGTAATTGTGATAAAGTTATACTTTAATATGCTTGATAATAGTTCAAGTTTTGAGTTGACATGAAGTATTCAAGTTTCTTATCATTTTTATATACATTCATTTGATAAAAGATACCTTTAAAAAAGAGACACCATTCTTAAAAAGAATCCACGATGGCAAGCAGCTCTTTATTGTAGATTTTATAGTTGATTTTTGTCGCTAAGATAGAATGCAATTGGATGAAGTTTGCTAGCTTTTCCATATTTCAATAAGATTACTACCTATGCAAAGTCTAAGGCATTAGTGTCTATAAAAAAGGACTTATTGAAATCTAGATATATCAAAATTGAAGCTGTTGTGAAAGCATCTTTTAAGCTTTGAAAAGCTTTCTCTGCTTAAGGGCCCTAGTCAAGCTTGTCCTTGCATGTCAATTATATAAGTGGAGTAGCAATCTTGGAGTAATTCCTAACAAAAATCTTGTAGAAGTTTATAAATCCATGAAAGCATTGGACATCACGTACAATTTTTGGCTCTGCCTAATTGATGATTGCTTGTACTTTCTTTAGATCTATAAAAAAGTATTTTGTTGGAAATAATATATCCAACAAATTTGACTTGAGGTGCATAAAATACACACTTTTCTAGTTTTGCATATAGCCCAGCACTTTGTAGCTTCTCTAACACATGGCAGATATATTTTTTGTAGTCTTTTAGATTCTCGGAAAAGATTAGAGTATCATCCAAATAGATTACAACAAAGTCATCAAGATGCTTTTGAAATATGTCATTCATTAAGTGTTGGAATATGGTTGGTGCATTAGTAAGTCCGAAGGCATGATATTGTATTCAAAATGTCTATACTTGATACAAAATGTTGTCTTTTATTCATCTTCTTTTTTAATGCATATCAACTTATATGTGCCTTGTATATCAATCTTCATAGAGATCTTTGTTTGGCTAAATTGATCAAGAAGTCTGGATATCAATAGAAATAGATATTAAATATTTATTACGATTTTATTCAGATTGCAATAATCGACACACATCTGTAAAGATCCATATTTTTTCTTCACAAATAATATCAAAGCACCTATTGGCGACTTGGAATATTGAATGAAATTCTTAGCCAAATTTTCATCAATGTATTCTTTTAAAGTCTAAGATTATTTTGGAATAAATTATAGATGGGTCCAAACGATGGTTGAGCACCTTTTTGAAAGTCAATTGCACAATCGTAAGGGAGATGCTTTGATAGGATGTCTACAAATTTCTTTTCAAATACATTTGTAAAATTTTTATATGTTTTTGAAATTGTTGTTGTAGCAACCATAGGTTTTGATTGTGGATTTGTATAGACAGCAAATATAGTGTTATATTTAGCCACCTTCACAAATGCTCTAGTTCCAATAAATAAATATTATTTAAGCTTTGACTTATTGGATGTTAGAAGCTTTTTCATAGATCTACCAATTCTATGATCTATTAGAAGAAATTCTAACTTTTTGAGATATCCAATCTATCCGTGGATTGTATTTTTTAAACCATGAGAGTCTTAAAATGATTGAACTTGATGGTGATCTAATGACGTTGAATACTACTTAGCTGCTATGGTTGTTGAAGGTTATTTCTAATAGAATCATCTCATGAATAATATTTCTAAAGGATAAAAGTAGACCATCTATTACTTCTACATGTATGGCTTTGGATTTTTTGACCATATAGATTTTGTGTAATATAGAAAATTCTTCATCAATAAAACATACAAAGGCTCATACAAGTGGTTTTATCTCTTCTCACTTAAATTTGATTTAATTAGATTATAACTTAGATTAGAGCCTAATATTAATTGATATGGAGATGAAAATTATATATAAGATAGAAAAAAACAAAATGATATAATATTCAAAATTAATCGAATAACACAAACAAGTTAGTTACACATTTTTATGATTTAATTTTTAGCGTTTTTATTTCATTTAATTAAGTACCTTCTAAGACTTATCCCATCAAAGTTAAATTCTAAAAATTACGAATTAATATAAAAAAATAGAAGAAAAAAAAATTAATATCATGTTAAGTACTAATCTAGGACTTTCTATAAAGATATTAAATCATGTGAACCGGATATATATATATAGGAAGTTATCTACAGATGAAGTTTTGATGACCAAACTCCATCGAAAATTAAAAATCCTATAGTAAATAGCCTTAAATATTTAAGTTTAGCACTATCATAAAATTAGGATTTTTACAATAAAAGATGAAAGTTGGAAGATGAAAAAATTAAAAATAAAAAAAATAAAAAATAAAATTAAAATTAAATTTAGAATTAATAACTAAAATTCAAGTAAAAAGTTTAAAAGTAATAAAAGTAAAAGTTATAGATTAAAAGTAAAAATTTAAAATTTAAAGATTATAAGTCAAATTTTAAAGATTAAGGTTAATAGGAATAAGAAAAAAAATTAAAAAATCAAATTAATTTAATTTAATTTTTTATTTTATCCTTAAAAGATAAAAATAGATAAAAAGATAAGAATTTAAGATTAATTTCTAGAGTGAAGTAAAAAGTATTTTAAAATTATTAAATAATATTAATTAATGACAATGAGACAAATGAGTAATAATATAGCAATTTAGGTGCTAAACAATGTGATTAGAGGGTTATTAGAGAAGGAAAACTTACTTAGAGTATATCAAGTTGAAATAGTAGATCTCTTGTTGTTCAAAAATTTGCCAAGATTTCTCCACAACTCTTATATACTTGAAATGTTTTGTGGTTAAATTCAACTTAGAATTGTTTCTATCTTCTAAATTTTGTGGTGATCCAATCCTTGATGGTTGAGATATGAATTTTCAAAATAATAGAACTTGAGCTGCCTAAATAGTAGACCTTCTTCTACTTAAAGGTTTACTAGAAATTGGTTAATGATTCAAAATTCACAACTCTATTTTTTCCTAAGACTATAATTTTTAGTGCTTCTTTTTCAAGAAAATTCAGTACAAAGATGTAAGTAAATACTAAGGTATGATTTTTCAAAGATAATTATTCTAATTGCGAAGGCAGTAGATCTCTTCTCACTTAATAGTTTATTACGAATTTGTTATAGCTCAAAAGTTAGTGATTCAAATTTTATAGTAAATTAGACTTTAAAGTACACTAATTCTAATATTTTAGATCAAGTTGAGGTAGGAATCACCGAGTTATGGATTTTTGAACTCAACACTTTTACATTGCCAAAGGTAGTAGACTCCTCCCACTTTAAAAAATTTCCAAAAATTTTTCATAGCTCCAAATTAAGCGTACCTTATGCTATTATAAACCTAAGAGTGAGTAAAATATGTCTACGAAATTTATGAGAAGAAAACGAAAATTGATGGATTGAGCAAAAAAACTAAAGCAGTACAATATTAATAGATAAGATTTGCATTCACAAAATGGAGAAATAATTTGACATGGTTTCGCTATAAGAAAAAATATAGAAAGAGAAAGGGAGCTTGACCATCCAAGCCCTCTTAATTAGGTAGAAGGAGGCCCAAAAGAGGCAAATACATCTCCACCATCTAGATCAAAAATCCATAATTAAGATCTAGGACGTACAGTAATCCTAAGCTCAAATCCGATTTTAAGTCTTGAAATGCCTATATCTCAAAAATTGATGTCTTTTTGGCAAAACTAATACCACCAATGTATACAAAACACATTTTTATGTCGAGATCGACTCTTCACTAGTCCAAATCTAAATGCTAAATCATTGTAATTAATCAGTTTGCTAATCTAGTTATAAATTTCAACTAGAATTTTTATTCTAATTATTCTAATTAAGAGATCAGTAAAGATTCTTGCCATCAAAGCCTTCATGATCACCATTCTTCAATTTGAACTTTGTCAAGTACAAACTCTTAGCAAATCACAACCCCTAATTTCAATTTGGCCTTGAATTAATATACTTTTGATTTTTGATTTTTTAATTTTTAATTTTTTTTCGATTTTTCATCTCCAAATAGTGATAAAAATTACTATAAAAGAAAACTCCACCATAAATATTAGCTCACCTCTATTTTCTAAAAAACATCATTATTTTAACAATTAGACTTTATATTTTTAATTTATTTAAATTATGGCATGAAATTTGATCTTAATTTTTTTTTTTAAATTAAATAAGAAGATAAATCAATTAGACTTAAGGGATTCTCTAACCATTGTTAAATTAGGAATTAGCCTTGGGATTGAAAACTAAGATTGTAGATTAATTTAAGATATAATTTCTAAGATTTAGAAGAAAAATTCTATTGAAATCATAATTTCAATACCAAAAGAGGATTTAAACCAAATCAAAAAAAAATCATAAACCTTCTAAACTTACTATTTTAGAGTTTTTAACAATCATTCAATCTAATAGTTAGAATTATCTATCTAATTAATAACCTAAAACTATAAATTAAGTCATAATTAACTAAAAAATTAATTTGGATCCATAAATTAATCATATTAGTATTAAAATTAATAAAAATATATTAAAAATCACAAAAAAGATTATAAATCATCATTAAAGCTATTAAAAATATTAAAAGATACAAAGAATCTCTTTCAAATCAATTTTAGCAAAAGAGGTATGAGAGCATTGATTCAAGATTATTCAAAAGAACATGGAATAGCAACACGAGAGAGTACAAGTTATGGCGCTAGAGTAGATGATGACTTTGGTGGAAGTATAGAAACTAGTAAATTTTGGGCTTCTGCCATTTCCATGATACAAAAAGGAAAAATGCCTCGAAAAGCGTTATTGAGGACTGCAGTTACAATACGAGGTGGAACAGGTTGAGAAGATCCTGTTGAGTCTCTTTCAGTTCATGCATATATTGCTAAGAGCCAACATGAAGATTTGATGGAAGAAAAGAGACGAGAAAATTTTGATGATACAAGAGAAGGAAATTCTTCTAATAGGCAAACTCGAGGAAACAAGGCTCATGACGCTGCTTCAAAAGAATTACCTATAAAGGATACTTTAGCATCATTAGAAAAAAAAACAAAGGAGATAAAAAATTAAGATAAATCGATTGCTTATAAGCTACTTTCTGATATCAAAGTGGCAAGAAATTTAAAAGGGATGTTGGAAGAATGTATATTAAATGCTAAGATAGAATTCACATTGAAAGAAATTTTGGAAATTGCAAAGAAGGAGTTTCATAATATTATCATTGACAGCATTAAGCGAAAGAAGTAATTAATGGATGAAGCTGGAATGAGTCATGCTATTGATGCAGGATTTTATAAAGATGAAGAAGAGGTTGATAATGGTTATAAGTAATCAACAAATGAAAAGAATGGATATAATCAACAAGTACGTTTTGAAGATTATAGTGATAAAGAAATAGAAGCTTCAAGCTATTATACTCAGAAACATTGAGCAAAGGCAACTATTGAAGTATTGGTGAAAGTAGAAGATATAGAAGAACCAATAGTTGCTTTAGTTGACCATGGTTCTGAAATAAATCTTATGTCTAAGGATCTTTATAAGAAGCGAAAATGGCCAATTCATATGGAACATGGATAGGCAATATGAGTAGCTAATAATACACGAGGCGAATTATATGGAGCTCGTCCAGATGTCAAAATTCGGATTGGAGATGTTGCTACAGAATAACATTTCTTTGTTCAAGATACAACGTCTTAACTATTGATTTTAGTATAACCTTATATTACAATAACACGGATAGAAATAAAAGTACTTGAGAATGGTTCTACTTATGCAAGGATACGTAGTGAAGATGGAAGGAAAGCTATATAATTTCTAAGAGTGCCTCTTAATCATGAACGAAATCGAGATAGGTTGAAGGAGAAACCATTGCCAAGGATTGTTGAAGGATTTAAGGATTTTGGAGAAGTACCACTATAAAGCGGGATTATGGAGGTACAAAAGAGGAGGTACTTTTGCAAGATGAAGGTGCCTTTGATGCAAGTTTTATTGGTATTTTTGAGAATGGAAATATTATGTATAAGAAAGTTGATGATTTTAAAAGAAAAGAAAGAAAAAGATTATATAGTATTGAAAGGGAATAATGTAAGTTAGGGACATAAGAAGATGATGAGAAGATTTTAGGTGTTTATGAAGAAAATAGATTGGAGGATTATTTAGAATTAATTACATCCATTGGATTAGAGGATAATGATAAGATTGTGAAAATTCATTTGAGGGAGGTTTATTCTATACTTGAATCTTTTCAAGCATCAAAAGTTATTATAGAGACAAAATATAAAATATAAGATAAAAAAGTAAAACTTGTTGCTGGACCTTTACTAGAAGATTCTAAAGAAAAAATGGAAGAAGCATCAAAAGAAGAAAGTTTAAGAGATCCAAAGAATATTAGACATCAGTTTACAAAAGAGACTTTTGAAGAATTGAAGATTGGATATGACGGTTCTTTATTTCCAACAGAAATTGAATATTATAAAAAAAATGCTTGCAAAATGAGGTAAATCATTTACCTTTGGGTCTCGTGAAATAGGATGTGTAGATCCTAATATTGTTGCTCCTATGGTTATCTTTACAGTACCTCATGTACCTTGGAATTTAAGGCCAATTCCCATACCAAAGGCACATTTATCTAAATTGGTGGAATTATTAAAAGAAAAGATACAAATGAAAATTTTGAAGCCTTCTTTTGCTCCATATTCTAGTTATTGGTTTACGGTGTTGTAATATATGAAGTCTTGCTTGAGAATGCTCTAGGTACCTGGCTAACGAAGGAAGAATGGAAATTTCAATAACAAAATCCTAATTCTAATAGAATACTAACAATGCTCTAATTAGACCATAATAATGGTAAGCAAGCTTAATCAAATTCAAAAAAAATTCAACGAAATTTCAAATAAAGAATAAGAATTCTTAAAGAAATATTAGAAGGATCACAAATATCATTCAAATACATCTCAATTCAATCTTAATTTAATTCTAGTTAAAATCCTATTGAACTTCATTCAAACTTTAGGCCAAAAATAATTGAATCTTAAATCCTAATTAAATCTTAAACCCTAAATCAAACCCTAAACAAACCTTAAACCAAACTCCAACCAAATCCTAAACCAAATCCTTACCAAATTCTAAATCAAACCCTAACCAAACCCTAATCCAAATCCTAAATCCTGAATCAAAGCCTAATCCAAATTCTAAACCCTAAATGAAATCCTAATTCAAATCCTAAATCCTAAACCAAACCCTAACCGAATCCTAAATCCTAAATCAAACCATAAACCCTAAACCAAATCCTAGTAATTCCTATAATACATTTAAAACTTAATAACTAATGAATAAACTATTGATCTTAACTCAAATTTTATAGACTTCTAAAAACATAAAGTTAAAAATAAGCACAAAAAAATTAAAAATGATCGGACTTACCAAATTGACGATAACCTTAAAAATGTGCTTGGATATTGGCTGGCCTCCTTCTCCAATCTTGATGCTAATCTTCCAGAGCTAATATCTCTCTTTTGCATTGTTCGATTGATCTCAAAATTCTCATATACATAGAAAAACAAGTCTAACATCTTCTCACATAAGTTTCACTTCAATCCAACTAATGGATTGCATGAAATCTTAAAAATTCCCACTTGCTTAAAATTCTACTTTCTGAGACCTTGCCTCTTTTAAACCTCAATATTTCTCAATTCAATTGTTAGATCAAGCTCAAATTCACGACATATATTAAACACAAGTATAACTATAAATCCACAAAATTGTAATAGTATATCTTTTACAAAACTCTTGTAATCACCTAAAATGTAAACCCTATTTTATTTCATAAAATCCAAGTCATCTAAAACAAACCTTGACTTTGCAAAACTCTTAGAAAGTCATATCAACTCTAAATCATTCAAAATTAATGCTCATAGAAAGCTTATTCAGTCTGCTATCAAACCTCTTTCTTCGATCTCCAAAAGAACCCCGAAGTCGTCGTCGAGACTCGGTTTTGTGCCCCAGGGTCTGATTTCGACCCTGGTTCATAATCGGCCCTCTCCAGATACCAATACCTAGTTTTTCTAAGTAATTTTTTCTAGAATTTACTCTTAACTTCCTTCTTAAGATGCCTATATTATTTATTTTTCCAATCTACTTTGATTTGCCTTATGGTACTACAAAGTAAGTAGAAGTCACCTTTCTAAAAGGCAGTAATGGTACCTTTTAATTTTTCTATCCCTTTGACTATTAACTATATTTCTAAGATAATTTGTTCTAATAATTTGAACTAAGATCTCCTAAATTGTAATAATCTCTACACTCATTCACCTATTAATTGTGTTACATCATGACAACGGTGCCTAAGAAAAAAGGATCGTTACGTTTTATTCAAGATATGCAGCCATTGAATGTAGTAACTATAAGAAATATAGGTATAGGACCTTTAGTAAACGAGTTTGCAGAAGCATTTCTGGGAAGGGCAATTTATTGAATGGGTGATTTATATTTGAGTTATGATCAATTTCAACTTGCACATGGAAATAGAAATCTAACAACAATGAGAACGTCACTTGGATTATTTAAAATGTGTACTCTCCCACAAGGTGCTACTAACTCAGTTGCACATATGATGAATGGGATGAATAAGGTATTAAGAGACTTCATTCCTGAAAAAACTATGCCTTTTTTAGATGATGTTCTTATCAAAGGATGTAAAGACGGAGAAAAAGATGAAACTTTAGATGAGAAGGGGTGTCGCAAATATATTGTTGAACATATATAAGATTGTGAAAAGTTTTTAACTTGACTTGAAGAGGTTCATCTTACACTTTCAGAAGCAAAATCTACATTTGGAGGGCATGAAGTTCTTATTGTTGGACATTTGTGTGGATTTTATTGGGGAAAGGCAGATCCAAGCAAAGTTGATGCAATTGGAAGGATGAAGGATTTATGTGACTCTTTAACAGAAGTACGTAGGTTTTTAGGAGCTTGTGTATTTTATCATGTATGGATTCCTCATTATGCTCATATAATAGATTCATTTTATGAATTATTATGTAAGGATTATCGATTTAAATGGAAAAAAAATATATATATATATATATATGGAAGCAATGCAGAAGCTAAAGGTGTTATTGATGACACCTCCAAATTTAAAAAAAATTAATTATGACTGTAATAGACAAGTAATTCTTACTGTGGATACTAATCCTATTGCTATTGGATGGACTGTGGGTCAAGATGATTTATGTGGAAATAGATTTGCATTTCGATTTAGAACTAAAATTTTAAGTATTCGTCAACATGCATATTCGCAAGTCAAAAGACAACTTTGGGAAGTTGTTTCAGCTATGAAAGTTGAAAGGGATTATTTGATTGGTGCAGCAGTAGTAATTGAAATGGATTGCTTGCCATTTCTTGGAATGATTACTAATTGTTCAATATCAAATATTGTAATATTAAGATGGATTGCTTATATTAAGTCATTAAATCCAGAGTTTTAGCATGTTGCTGAGAAGGACAATTTAGTAGCAAACATGCTATCTCGAGCAAGATATGAAAGAGAAGACGAAATGATTGAAGACATTGATGATGTTGGGTCAAAATTCTATTCAGTATCAAATTTTAACAAAGAAGACAAGCTATTTCTTGATGAATTTTATGAAGGAGAATTATTGGATATTGGTCATTACTTGAATACCTTGACTAAGCAAGAAAATTGGTCTACAGAAAAACTTAAATAAATAAGAAAAAAAACATATGGATTTTTGCTTCATGAAGGATTCTTATGGAAGAGACCAAACAAAGGAATTGAAATGCCACAAAGAGTAATAGGCAATAAGGAAGAGAAACAAAAATTATTAAAAGAATTTCATGATAGTTTATGGACAGGACATAGAGGAATTTGGACTACTTTTGCTAAGCTTAAGGAACGATATTGGTGGAAAAATATATATCGAGATGTGCTCTTATTTGTAGGGTCATGTGAAATTTGTCAAACATATTCTAATATACAACATCGAGATGGTCTTCATCCTACATATCTTCTAGCTATTCATTTTAAATGAGTTGTTGATTTGGTTATTATCCCAATTGGATTATGGCAAATGAGATATTTGATCTTAGCTTGTGAAGATTTATCAAATCAAGTAGAAGGAAGAGCATTGAGAACAAAATCTACAGAAGGAATTTGTAGATTTTTGCTTGAAGATGTTATTTGCCACTACGGATGTGTAGGAAAAATCAATACAGATCATGGAGAATTAAATGCACAAAAAGCTTGTGAATTCTTTGAAAGATGTGGGATTAAACTATCATTGACTACTACTTATAATCTTGAAAGAAATGCAAAAAGTGAGCATGGTCATCCATTGATTGTGAAAGCGTTAGTTAAAGCTTGTAATGGGAAGGTTAGAGAATGGCCATGACTTTTGTCATTTGTATTATGGGCTGATCGAACAACTCATAGCTCAATAATGGGATATATGCCTATTGAGCTTATGACAGGTCAAAAACCAATTATGCCAATTGAAAAAAAGATACCTACTTGGAATGTGCTACCATGGGAAGATGGATTGACAAGAGAAGAACTTTTAGCTATTAGAATTCAACAATTAGAGCAAAGATCGGAAGATATGCAAATAGCATTAGAAAGGTTAAAAAGATCAAGGTTACAAAACAAGGTACAATTTGATAAGCAGCATCGATTGAGGCCTAAATCAATTGAAGGTGATTGGATTTTCGTCTATGATAGTAGCTTAGACAATAAACATAGTGCTTTAAGGAAGTTTTCTAAGCGATGGTTTGGACTGTATGTAGTAATAATTGTTCATGATAATGCAACTTATTCATTGCTGGAGTTAGTTGGAACAAGGTTAAAAATACCAATTACAGGGAAGCGAGTTAAAATATTTAAACAAAAATACATAGAAATAAATATAGAAGACCTTAGTGAAGACATAGATATACCTCAACAAGAAGATGAAATTGACTTGGATAGAAAAGGACATGAAGAGGATTTGGAGAAAGACTTGGAGAATATATTATAAATCAAACAACAAGTAGGTTATTTGGTGCATACCAGAGGATGCACAAGTTCAAAAGGGATGGATGTCATGTTGTAATATGACTATATGGTGAAAATATAAATGGAAAAGATTTATTAATATTTAGTCATCTTGGATGTTAGAAACAGTGGCCAATTTCAGTGCCAATATTCAGGGGCTAGTTAATGTCACTCCATTGTAGCTGTACCTCCAAACGTGACAATAACGTATGTTCTACCGGCATCTTCGAACTAAGTATCCTCCATACCAACGAGATGACCAGGATCATTTTCTAATCCTACATGGAACAAGCTTGGTAGGTATATATTAGTGGAGACACCCAATATGCCTGATGGGAGTACAAGAAGACCACTTTGTTGTTTCCATTGCAGATAAAATGGTAATTATGCTAGTGAATGTCTCAATCCTAGAGCCAGTGACAATTATGCCCCAATGTGTAGGAATAGCAAGCAGTCAGGGCATACTTATCAACAATGTAATACTCCGTTCAATTTCAATAATGAGGATTAGCAAATTCAAAGCTAGGAAAAAATTGAGGAGATAAATTGAGGTCCTCAAATTTCTCTAATAAATTGGATAGAATGAGTTTGAGTCGTTCTTACCAGGAGTCGGCAAAAGGAGAAAGGACCAATTCAATATTTGGGTGAGTCTGATGTGAAAGGCCTATTTTATCCAATTACGGGGACATCCAATCCAAGTCCTGTTATGGGCTTCTTATCCAGTATGAGACCTAACTCGGTTGGGCAACCCAATGAGGTCCCGAATACGGAGGCTTTAATTCCATTTCAAGCTATTCTTTTCTCTATGTCGTTTCAAAGAGACGTTCTTTTCTTGGAAAGATCTTCTTTGAAGTGAGAATTCCATGGAGGCAGTGTCGTACTGTAAATGCTTAAAATATGTAAAAATTAGCTAAAACATATTATATGTTGATAAATCTAGATGTGTGTTAGAGTGGCTAGTAGATTAAATTAAAAAGAATTGGTATAAGAAACTTTACTTTGTTTCATTACTTCTTTTGATTTTGATATTAAAATATATATATATATATATATATATATTTATACATAGGATCTAAATGTTTAGTATGAAGCCTTGGGAGAAGGTGGAAACCTAAGGATGAAAATGTAAACTAGTAGGAGGCTAATTGAAAGGGATGAAAAGAAAGCATGGTTGGATGAAGACAAGGAATGGAGAACTTCATCCCTATTGGTCGAATACCATGCCCAATGGGCTTCAAGTAGGCTGCCCGAGGCCTTATTAGGGATTAGGGTTCTTCTTTTGAGATCATTCGGAGTTTACAAGCTAGGGTTGTAAAGTTTAGGGTTTGGAGTACAATTTTTGTGCAAAAATTAGAGGATTTGGAGTTGGGGTGAAAAAGTTATAGCCGTTTGAAGTTAAGGTGTTTATTTAAGACATACTGTTACTCTTTTGAGAGTACGAAGCGTTTTACAGCAGCTTTTGAAGATCGGAAGGTGCGACTAGAACGGTGATTTCAAGGCCTACATCTTTTATGAAAGAATTATTGCTTTTGGAGTTCATATGAAGGAGTTGTAAGGAGTTGAAGGCGGCACTTCCAAATCAAAGGCAGTAAATAAGCGGCTTTGTTTGTAGTAATGGTTGGAGCCATAACTTGAGTATTCGGATGAATTTTTGGCTCAAAATTTTGAAAAATGTAAATTTTTGTGTTAAAAAGCTATACATACAAATTTTGTGGCATTTGAGCTTATATTTTGTGAGATATGAAGAAAATTGCTCGCGGATGTATAAAGACAAGGGTTTGAAGCGACTGTGAGGATTTTCAAGGTATCTCAAGATCTGCAACGAATTTGTAGTTGAAATTTATTGTAGAAGTTAATAAGATTATATCAGTACCTCATGTAAAATTTGAGTTTTTTTGGATGGTCGGATTAGGAGATATGAGGTGTTGAAGTTCGAAAAAATCTCCACATAAGAATAAACAAGGTTTTAGAAGATTTTATCATATTTTGGAAGTTGTGGATTACTTGAGGATTGTGTATTTGGTGTAATTACTTAAAAAGAAAAAATTATGTATAAACTTAGGGCTTCCCTTATTTTCAAGCTTGATTGAATAATTAGTGACAACCAGAAGCCCAGCGTTTTCTTGTAGCAAACTCTCTCTACCCTGATAGCGGGTCTGCTGTTCTAATTCAGAGTCCAGGGCGGAAGAATAGGTGACCTCACGGAGTTAAAAGAAAGGAGAGGAAAAGAAAGAGGGCATTTGGAGATCAGAATTTTGGGGTCGGAGAGCTAGCTTCAAGCTCCTTTCAAAAAGGTAGAAGTGGATTTCATAGGGTTTGGGAAGACTTTGGCAATCGTTGCAAAAAGTCAGTGTTTGTATTGGTGATTTGGATTTTTTTTGCAATAAAGTTAAGACTAGTACTTTGATTGTTTTGAGAAATTAAAGAAACTTCTACAGTTGAAATTTAGAGGTGTCTAAAGGGTTGAGTATGCCAAGTGTATGCAAAAGTTTGTATTAATTTGACGGAACAAATAGAGGATATTTGATCATTAGTCTAAAGAGGTATCCGAAGTTAGTAGATTGGGGTTGTTTAAGGTTTCTGTAATATAAGGAGATCTACCGGCTGGAATAAGGTGACTTTTGGCATGGTAAGTCGAGGACTTAGAGGCAGCGATCAAAATACAATAATGTGGATTTATGGCATTTTCTTGCAATCTGTAAGTTAGATTGGATTGAAACTTCTTGAGTATTTGGAAGGCTTGCAAAGACACTAATGGTAGAAGTTTACAACAACCGGACGGTCAGATGGAGAATTATACCTTACCAAAGCTCGTTGTCTAGGGTTAGGGTTAAAAAAAAAAATAATAAATAAATAAAAATAAAAAAAAAATAAAAAAAAATTAATAAATAAAAAATAAAATAAAAAAATAAAAAATAAAACTAACAAATAACAAAAGACTTTGTGCTTATAATAACTCAAAGTTATTAAAAATAGTGTTTCTAAGCATTTTATATTGGAATTAAGCTTTTATATTGAAATCCCAAATAGTTTGTATTTAGATGGTTAAAACCCACTAGCCCACTTGGATACTTATAAAAACATTATTTTATCTTCCACAACCAGACGCCCAGTGTATTCTCAAGCAAGATAGCATATAATACGACATCGTAAACTAATTGAAACACAGTAGAGTTGGTAGTTACTTTATATGCAGTGTGATATGCCCACAAAGCCACAAAGAGTTTGGTCTCCCAATCGGTACCTGCCTTCAAAATTGACTTAGTCAAGACCTTGCACAAAATTCCATTGGTCTTTTTCGTTTGCCCATTAACACGAAGATGATATGGAGTGGTTTTTCGATGCTTAATCTGATATGTATTCGTCAAGGCAGCTATGGTAGAATTTATAAAATGGGTGCTGCAATCGCTAACCAATTCCTTTGGACACCCAAATCGAGTTATAATATTCTCATAGAAAAAAGTAGCCATCATACTAGCATTATCATTGTGGGTAGCAATAGCCTCTACCCATTTGGTTACATAGTGCGTGGCAACTAAAATATACTGCTTCTAGCCAAGTTTGGACGTTGGTGCGATAAGACCAACAAAATCAATACTCCATTTTTTGAACGGTGCCTGTGCCAATCTTGGAACTATTGACATGGCGGAAGTGCCCATCGGTCGACCAATTTGTTGACAGGGATCACAAAGATGAGCAAATTAGTGTGCATCAGAAAACATTGAAGGCCACCAATATCCGGCTATTAAAGCCTTACGAGCAGTACTATCTCCAGCAAAATGACCACCACAACTATCCAAATGGCAACCTTCTAAGATCGACTGTACTTCACTTGGAAAGATACAGCATCATAAAATGCCATCTTTGCCTTGTTTATATAAAGCATTGCAAATTATCATGTACGGAGCACTCGTCAAAATGAGTCGCTTCTTAAGCTTGTCGATGAAAGTCGGCGAAAAGTTGTGGAAGGTCAGAAACTGAATGATTTCACTATACTCTAGGGAAATCACATCTACCACAAATAATTTGGTGTTGGGAAGAGCATCTGGAACAGGCTCGTTGCCGAGAATATTAAACAACTAGGATAAATGATCAGCATTGGCATGTTTCTTTCCAGATCGTATGACAATCATAAAATTGAACTCTTGTAAGAGTAAGATCCATCGGATAATGCACCCACTCAATTGAGACTTATTAATCATGTATTTGAGGGCATCATGATCCAGATAAAAAATAAATGGATATCCAAGCAAATAGTGCCGAAATTTTTGAACAGAGTATATGATATCCAACGCTTTTCGTTCAGTAGTAGTGTAATTACATTCAGTAGCCAGTAACTGTGGAATGGCATAATAGATAGGATGATCCAGACCCTTATCATCTTTCTGACTTAGCACCGATGCTATAGCCACATTGGATGTATCAACATATACATAAAAGGGCTTCGTCCAACGAGGAGCTACCATTATGGGAGAGAGATCAATTTTGACTTCAACGCTTCAAAGACCACTGTACATTTTATGGTCGAGAGGAGAATAGATCCATCTGATGGAGGTTTCTTTAGTAAATTCATTAAAGGTTGATAAATAACTACAAACGAAGGAATAAAGTGGCGATAATAACTGACATGGTCGATGAACCCTCAAACACCGGAGACCGTCTCTAGTTTCGGCAAATTCATTATATGCTACACATTGTTAGGATCTGTAGTAATACCATGACTAGAGACAATATGTCTCAATAATTTACTAGACGGAACACCAAATTAATACTTCTCCGAGTTCAACGATATTCCAAATTTAACGTATTGAGCCAAATATTTGCTCAGACAATTAAGATGATTTTATTTTGTATTGAATGCATAAAAGTCATCTAAAAAGATCTCCATAAACAGCCAGAGATAGTCTTGGAAGGCTTGAGTCACCACTCTCTAAAACGTGGCTGGGACGTTGTGTTAGGGACATAGTACTTATAACCTTCTAGAGACAATTTTCTAGAACCTTCTAGAAGTAAGTCTCTAGAACCTTCTAGAAGCTACCTAGTTGATGGAAGTTACTTCAGAAGCTTCCTAGTTGATGGAAGTTGCTTGAGAAGCTTCCTAGTTAGTGGAAGTTACTTGAAAAGATTCCTAATTGGTAGAAGTTGCTTGAAAAGCTTCTTAATTAGTGGAAGTTGCTTGAGAAGCTTCCTAATTGGTGGAAGTTGCTTGAGAAGCTTCCTAATTGGTGAAAGTTGCTTGAGAAGCTTTTTAGTTGGTGGAAGTTGCTTGAAAAGCTTCTTAATTGGTGGAAGTTACTTGAGAAGCTTCTCAGTTGGTGGAAGTTGCTTAAGAAGCTTCCTAAATAAGAGTACATATTAGAATCGAGGTTGAAGAGTTCTTCAATCTCAACAACACATCTCTTGGAGCTCTAGCTCACCTCTCTGATGTAATTGTTGTATTTATCTGATTAATCTAATTCTTGCCAATTCTTCTTGAACTTCTTGTTAGATCTCAAGCCTATATTTTTGTGTCCATGACAATTTGTCGAGACTAAAACTCACCTTTGATATCAAAGCTAGTTTCTTCCTCATTAGAGTGAGGATTATCCCTCTACTTGAAGGTGTACTAGCGTTTTAGAGGTTGCAGATTACCCTCCTCTAAACTGATACTTCTTTTGTTATAATATTGGAGTCTTATTCTTCTTAGAGAGAGTGGATTACCCCTTTTTTTGAAGCTCTTAAGGCATTTTAGAGGTTGCGGAGGACCCTCTTCTAAACCAATATTGTCTTCTTGTAGAGTCATTTCTGTCCTTCTCTTAGAATGGTCGGAGGGCAAAACATTAGTACGACAGAAAGTTCGGAGTCCAAGTTGGATGCTATCATGAATGCCCTCGGTACGTTATCGCAAAGAACTACAGAGATTGAAGGAGTCGTGGCAAGGCTTCATAATGATGGAATATCTGGGATGGCACAATCTAGGTTTCACCAACTTCAAACTTCTACACTTGGAGAAACAACTTTACCTCATGTTCGACAAGCACCGCTGGTTCTACAACATAAGGAGCCCCGAGTTAGCCTTCCAGAGAAGTTTGATGGTACGCGTTCCAAGTTTCGAGGATTCGTCAATCAAATCAGGTTGATAACAGTTTTACAACCCGAACGCTATCCAATAGAGGAGTCACGTGTTGGGCTTGTTGGAACCTTAATTACAGGACAAGCTCTATCATGGTTTGCTCCTTTATTTGAGAAACGATCATCCATATTAAACAACTTTGAAACCTTTTTGGAGGCGTTTGCAGAAGCATTTGGTGAACATGACAAGGTTCGATGGGCTACAACAAAGATCCAGTCACTACGACAAGAGACGCACTCTACATCAATCTATGCATTGAATTTGAAGCAACTAGCATGCAACATCAATTGAGACGAAGAAGCATTGATGAGTCAATTCTATTGGGGTTTAAGGGACGATGTGAAGGATTTATTACTAACTCTTCTTGATCCACAAATGCTCAACAAAGCTATTAGCCAAGCTGTGAAGTGTGATAATCGCCTATTCCAACGTCGCCAAGACTAACGCTCAAGACAACATACAGTTCGCCACGCCCCAACTATGTTAGCAAGCAGCGGGAATTCACATTCAGAGGTAGAAGACATGCAAATTGATGCAATACGTATCAAATCCCTTACTCTAGAAGAAAAAAAACGACGTATGGAAGAAGGTCTATACTTATATTGCAGTGAAGAAGGCTACAAAGTTGGAAACTGCCCCAAGAAGCAAAATCGATGCATTGTCAAGACTAGGGGCACGTTTGTTCAGGAAAACGAGGATGCCCAACCACAATAAGAACCGTGCAGCTGGACAGTGAAATATCGCAACAACAACCAAGTTTCTTTCTTTCCGCTCAACCTGCCCTTTGCTTTACAATCCCTTTGTTTATTGGCCCTCAAAAACTGAGAACCTTAGCATTATTTGATTCAGGAGCATCTGCTTGTTTCTTAGACAAAGAATTTGCGAAGCGTCATAAGATCCCTTTAGTACAAAAATCCAAATTTGTTCACATTGAAGTCATAGATGGGCAACCTTTATTGTCTGGTAGTGTCACCTATGAATCAGAACCTATAGAAGTGATGTTTAAAGGCCATAGTAGCCATATTATTTTAAATATTATTAGAACCCCATCAAATCCTATTATTCTTGATCTTTTCTGGTTGAAAAAGCATAACCCAATATATAGATTGGAGGTTGCAGAAGATGACCTTTCCCACAAAACCATCCAAGAACAAGCCTAGTAGAAAACCTCGAATAGAAAAATCTTTATTCATTGGAGCAAGAGCATTTGTAAGTTCATCCAAGGAAGGTACACCATTTGTCATTTATGCAGCTCCAACTACCAGAGAGAAGATCTCGACAGCAAGTATACTTGAGCAATATAAGGATTTTAAAGACGTGTTTCAAAAGAATAATGCCGACATGCTACCGGAACACCGACCATATGATTGCGCCGTAGACTTGCAGGAAGGAGCACAACCGCCTTTTGGCCCAATCTACAATCTATCACAGATGGAGTTGGCAGAGTTGTGGAAATACATCGATGAGAATCTAGCCAAGAACTTCATCCGTCATTCAAAATCATCAGCTGGGGCATCCATCTTATTTATGAAGAAGAAAGATGGCTCATTGTAGATGTGCGTGGACTATCGAGGCCTCAACAAGATAACAAAGAAGAATCATTACCCGTTACCCTTGATTTCTAGTCTCTTAGAACAACTTGGATGTGCAAGGATCTTTACAAAAATTGATCTAAGGGGAGCTTACAACCTCATACGAATCAAGGAAGGAGATGAGTGGAAGACAACATTCCGTACAAGGTATGGCCATTTTGAATATAATGTCATGCCTTTTGGTCTTACCAATGCTCCAGCAGTCTTCCAACATATGATGAATGATATTTTTTGGGAGCTCCTTGACGATTTTGTTGTCATCTACTTAGATGATATTTTGATATTCTCCAAAAACGAAGAAGAGCATGAAAAGCACGTTTGTTTGGTCTTGGAGATACTACGTAAGTGAGGACTATATGCCAAGTTGGAGAAGTGTTTATTTCACTAAATGGAGATGGAGTTTTTGGGGTTCATTGCGACTACGGAAGGCTTGAAGATGGATCCTAAGAAGGTGGAAGCAATTGTGTCCAAGGAGGTTCTAAAGATGGTTAGAGACGTACAATGCTTTCTTGGTTTTGCTAACTTCTATCGAATCTTCATCAAGAATTACTCTCAAGTTGTTGCTCCTCTCACTCGATTGACATGCAAGAATAAGCTGGAATGGGGACCTCTAGCGGAGAAGGTGTTTCAAGACCTAAAGACGGCATTTACTACGGCTCCAATCTTGGTACATCCAAACTTTACAAAGGCCTTTTATTTAGAAATTGATGCTTTCGATTTTACTTTGGGAGTTGTACTTTCACAAATGGAAGAAGTCAAAAAGCTCCATATGGTTGCATTCTATTATTGAAAGTTCTCTACTATTGAAATCAATTATGAGATCCATGATAAGGAACTTCTTGTTATAATGGATTCTTTCCAAGAATGGCGTCACTTTCTTGAAGGAGCTGCACACTCAGTGACCGTATACATGGATCACAAGAATTTGGAGTATTTCATGTCAGCTTGAGTTCTAAATCGACGTCAAGCTCGGTGGAGTATATCACTATCTAGGTTTGATTTTGTTATCACTTATCAACCTGGAAAGCAGCAAGGACTATCTGATGCCTTATCGAGGAGATCGTATCTTGTACCAAAGGCTGGAGAAGCAGCATTTGATCAACAATGTACTACATAGTTGAAGCCAAAGCAATTTCAACTTTGCGCTACTATTGTGCCAATTGATGCTGACCTCCTGAACCAGGTACGTGTCGTGACCATAGAAGATCCAGTAGCCATTGATATCAAGCAGCGTACCAATGACAACAAGTTTAAGATGGAGAGAGATCTTTGATACTTTGAGGAGCAGTTGTATATTACAAAAGGACTAGCACGACTTTGAGTTCTTCAATCTCGCCACGATTTTCCAGCTGCGGGAGATTTTGGATTCAACAAGACCTTGGGGCTTATTTCTCGAGGTTTTTGGTGGCCCCAAATGTGAAAAGATGTGAAAGATTTTGTCCTCTCTTGCGATTTTTGTTCAAGATCCAAGAATCCTCCCTATTGCTCTTATGGACTTCTACAGCCATTGCCGATTCCACGTCTACTATGGTCTTCAGTTTCCATGGACTTCATCATGGACCTGCCATCATCAAATTCATTTGACAACATCTTTGTCGTAGTAGATCGGCTTACAAAGATGGCACACTTTGTCCCTTGCAAGAAGATATCGTCTAGTGAAGTCACAGCAATGCTCTTTCTCGATAATGTGTATCGATAGCATGGACTACCAGATGATATCATATCAGATCGAGGAACCCAGTTCGTATCAAAGTTTTGGAGATCTCTCTTTGAGATATCGAAGGTGGATATCAAGCTTTCTTCGGCTTTTCATCCTCAAACTTACGGCCAAACGGAATGGGTGAACCAAATCTTAGAACAATACTTACAATATAGCATCAACTATCAGCAAGACGATTGGACTACATATCTGCCGCTAGCTAAGTTTGCATATAACAACACCCTCCATGCGTCGACTCAATACACACCATTTTTTTCCAACTATGGATATCATCTGAAGCTTGATTTATTGAATCCGTCAATAAATAACAATCCAACAGTTGAAGGCTTTGCGAAGCAACTATCATAGCTTCAAACTACGTTGAAGCTTCAATTACAATCTGCTCAAGAATTCTACAAGGCGTCTGCAGATAGATTTCGAAATCAAGCACCTACTTTCAAAATTGGAGATAAAGCATGGCTTCTTTGACGGAATATCAAGACCAAGCGACCATGTGATAAGTTGGACTATCGAAGATTGGGACCATTTATCATCTAGAAGCAAATCAATCCAGTGGCATACTGTCTGGAATTACTGGCTTCTATGAAGGTACATCCAGTCTTTCATGTTTCTCTGTTGGAGCCTTATCAATAGTCGTCTTTTCTTGGAAGAGTGCAATGTCTGCCACCTAGTATTGAAATCGAGAACCACGAGGAATACGAGGTTGAAAAGGTGTTGGATTCACGGTGAAGGTGGGGCAAGTTGGAGTATCTTGTTCATTGGTGCGGCTATGACATTAATGAGCGAACGTGGAAACCAGCGGAAAATCTTGCCAATGCGCTGCAAAAGATACAGGAGTTTCATCAACAACATCCTCATAAACCTAAGCCGGTTCAACGATAGCTTCCTTCCGAAGCTTGCTCACCCAAGAATAAAAGAAAGGGGGAGAGCACCACCAAAATTCGTAGTTGATGTAGTTATTTTCACTAAGATAAAGTAGATTTTTTTGAATAGCCATAGTTTGGTCTTCAAATATGGATAGCCAAGAAATAGATACTATGTCAGTAAGATTATCTCAACTAACTTGCTCACGAAGGTGACCCCGAGATGAAGAATTGCCTACACCACAACGACGACGAAGGATACCGAGTAACCGATCATTGTTGATTGTATTTGAGTTCGAGCTTGCTTACGATGGTCAACCAGAAGGCATATTTGTAGGACAATTTTTCAATGAGGACACGAAAGTTCATGCTTGGTCAGAAGTCGAAGGCAAGGACTACTACCGTTGTCGTATTACGAGCTTTCCTGCTCGAGAACGCACTGGACGTTTGGCTATAGAAGATAGTATGGAGATTCACCAATATTCAAGGTAACTGAACATTAATAAAAGTCCCCTTTCTTTATATTTTCACGGCATACTCATATTACAACATGACATCCACCCCTTCTGAACCTGTGCATCCTCCGGTATGCACCAATTTATCCAATTGTTGTTTGATTTAGAATATATTCTCTACATCTTTGTCAAGTTCGTCTTTGTCACCTTCATTATCCAAATCACTTTCATCTTCTTGCTGCGAAATCTCTATACCTTCATTAAGGTCTTCCATATTCATCTCCGCGTGTCTTTGTTTAAATATTTTTATTCGCTTCTCTATAATTGGTATTTTCAATTTTGTACCATCTAACTCCCATAATGAGTAAGTCGCATTATTATGAACAGTTGTTACTTCATATGGTCCAAATCAACGTTTTGAAAATTTCCGCAAAGTACTATGTTGATTATCCAGACTATTGTCATAAATAAGTACCCAGTCACCTTCCTCGATTGCTTTAGGTCTCAATCGATGTTGCTTATCAAATTGCGCCTTGTTTTGTAACCTTGCGCTTTTTAACCTTTCCAATGCTATCTGCACATCTTTCGATCTTTACTCCAATTGTCGAATCCTAATAGCCAGAAGTTCTTTTCTTGTCAATCCATCTTCCTATGGTAGCATACTCCAAGTAAATACCTTTTCTTCAATCGGCATAATTGATTTTCGACCTGTCATAAGTTCTACTGGCATATATCCTATCACCAAACTATGTGTTGTTCGATCAGCCTATAATGCAAATGACAAAAGCCGTGGCCACTCTTTAACCTTCCCATTACAAGCTTTAACTAATGCTTTTACAATCGGTGGGTGACCTCGTTCGCTTTTTGCATTCCCTTCCGGATTATAAGCAGTAGTCAGTGATAGTTTAACTCCACATCTTTCAAAGAACTTATGAACTTCTTGTGCATTTAATTCTCCATGATCTGCAGTGATTTTTCCTATGCATCCGTAGCGACAAACGACATCTTCAAGCAAAAACCTACAAATCCCCTCTGTAGATTTTGTCCTCAATGCTCTTCCTTCTACTTCATTTGATAAATCTTCACAAGCTAAAACCAAATATCTCATCTGCCATAACCCAACCGACATAATAACCAAATCAACAACCCATTTAAAATGAATAGCCAGAGGATACGTACGATGAAGACCATCTTGATGTCGGATATTAGAATACAATTGACAGATTTCACATGACTCTACAAATGAGAGCACATCTCGATACATATTTTTCCACCAATATCGTTCCTTAAGTTTAGCAAAAGTAGCCCAGATTCCTCTATGCCCTGCCCATAAACTATCATGAAACTCCTTTAATAATTTTAGTTTTTCTTCCTTTTTGCTTATCACTCGTTGTGGCATCTCAATTCCTTTCTTCGGTCTCTTCCATAAAAATCCATCTCGAAGCAAAAATCCATATGCTTTTTTTCTTATTTGTTTGAATTTTTCTATAGACCAATTCTCCTGCTTAGTCAAGGTATTCAAGTAATGACCAATATCCAATAATTCTCCTTCATAAGATTCTTCAAGAAATAGCTTTTCTTCTCTGTTGAGATTTGATATTGAATAGAATTTCAATCCGACGTCATCAATGTCTTTAACCATTTCGTCCTCCCTCTTGTATCTTGCTCGAGATAGCATGTCTGCTACTAAATTGTCCTTCCTAATAACATGCTTAAATTCCGAATTTAGTGACTTAATATAAGTAATCCATCTCAACATTGCAATATTTGGCATTGAATAATTAGTAATCGTTCCAACCAATCGCAAGTAATCTGTTTCAATTACTACTACTGCCCCAATCAAATAGTCCTTTTCAGCTTTCATAACCGAAACGACTCCCCAAAGTTCTCTTTTGACTTACGAATATGCACGCTGACAAATACTTAAAACTTTAGCCCCAAATCGAACTGCAAATCTACTCCCATTTGAATCATCTTGACCCACAGCCCATCCAATGGCAATTGGACTAGCGTCCACAGTAAGAATCACTGCTCTATTGCACTTATAATCAACCTTCCTCAATATTGGAGGTGACATCAATAATTTCTTCAATCTTTACATTGCCTGAATATGCCTTTCTTTCCATTTAAATTGGTAGCCCTTGCGTAACAGTTCATATAATGGATCCACTATGTGAGCATAATGAGGGATCTAGATTCAATAAAATACACATGCACCTAAAAACCTGCGAACCTCTGTTAAAGAATCACAATCCTCTTTCATCCTTCCAATTGCATCAACTTTAGTCGGATCTGGTTTTCTTCCGTAAGATCTTAATAAATGTCCAAAAATCACAACCTCTCGTACTCCAAATACGGACTTCATACCCGATAATGTAAGATGAACTTCTCCAAGCCGAGTTAAAATCTTTTCACAATCTTCTATATGATCAATAACTTATTTGCGACACCCCCTCGTATCTAAAGTTTCATCCTTGTCTCCTTCTCTGCACCCTTTTATAGGAACATCATCCAAAAAAGGCATAGTCTTTTTCGGAATAAAATCTCTCAATACCTTATTCATCCCATTCATCATATGCGCAACTGAGTTGGTCGCGCTTTGAAAAAGAGAGCACATTCTAACCAATCCAAGTGGTGTTCTCATCGTTGTCATATCTCTACTTCCTTCGGCAAATTGAAATTGATCATAACCTGAATACAAGTCATCCATTGAATAGATCGCCCTTCCAGCAAATGCCTCAGCAAATTCATCCATAATAGGTCCAATTCCTGCATTCTTGATAGTTACAGCATTCACTGGTTGCATATCTTAAATATACCATAGTGATCCATTCTTCTTAGGTACCGTAAACCATCGACTAGAATACGGCACAAATGAAGGTTCCAATATTTTCATCTTTATCTTTTCTTTTAATAGTTCTACCAATTTAGGTAAATGTGCCCTCGGTACTGGAATCGGTCTTAGATTCCAAGGTACATGCGGTACAATGAAGATAACCATAGGTGTTATAATATTTGAATCCACACACCCAATTTCATGAGATTCGAAGGCAAACGATCTACCTTGTTTAACCAACATCTTTTTGAAGCAAGTAATTTCCTCCGGCAATAAAGAACTATCAGAACCAATCTTTAATTCTTCAAAAGTCTCTTTAGTAAACTGATGTCCAATACTCATTGGATCTCTTAAACTTGCTTCTTTTGATACTTCTCCCATTTGTTCTTTAGAATCCTCTGGTAATGGTCCGGCAACAAGCTTTACCTTCTTATCTGCCGTTTTATATCTCGTCTCTACTGTGACTTCTGGTGCTTGAAAAGATTCCAGCATGGTATAAACCTCTCTTGAATGAATCTCAACAATCTTATCATTATCCCTTAACCCAATAGATGTAATTAATTCCAATGAATCTTCCAGTCCATTTTCTTCATAAATACCTAAAATCCTCTCATCATCTTGCAATGTACCTAACTTGTGTAATTCTCCTTCAATATTATATAATCTTTTTCTTTCTTTTCTTTTAAAATCATCAACTTTCTATACATAATATTTCCATTCTTCAAAATACCAATAAAACTCGCATCAAAGGCACCTTCATCTCGCGAGAGTACCTCCTCTTTTGTACCTCCATAATCTCGCTTTACAGTGGTACCTCCTCAAAATCCTTAAATCCTTCAACAATCTTTGGCAATGGTTTCTCCCTCAACTTATCTCGATTCCGTTCATGGTTAGGAGGTATTGTTAGAAATTAAACAGCTTTCCTTTCATCTTTGCTAGGTATCCTTGCATAAGCAGAACCATCGTCAAATACTTTTGTTTCCATCCGTATTGCTGTAATATAAGGTTGTCCTAAAATCAACGGATAAGACGTTGTATCTTGAACAAAGAAATGTTGCTCCGTCGCAACATCCCCAATCCAAATTTTGACATTTGGACAAGCTCCATATAATTCGCCCCGTGTGTTATTAGTTGCTCATATTGCTCATCCATGTTCCATATCAATTGGCCATTTTTGCTTCTTATAAAGATCTTTAGACATGAGATGTATTTCAGAACCATGGTCGACTAAAGCAACAATTGGTTCTTCTATATCTCTTACTTTCACCAATACCTCAGTAGTTGCCCTTGCTCAATGCTTTCGAGTATAATGGCTCAAGGTTTCCATTTTCTTATCAGTATAATCAGCGTTCAATATACGTTCTTTCAACACCCCTTTCAAATTTGTTGCCGCTTCAATATCAAAAAGTAGCTTATAAGCAAATGATTTGCTCTTATCTTTTGTCTCCCTTGTTTTTTCTTCCAATGATGCTTAGTTATCCTTTACAAGCAATTCTTGTGAAGCTGCCTCCCGAGCCTTGTCTCCTCGAGTTTGCCTCTTAGAAGGATTCCCTTCTCTAGTATCATCAAAATTTCCTCGTCTCTTTTCTTCCATCAAAGCTTCATGTTGGCTCTTAGCAATATATGCATGAACTGAAAGAGACTCAACAGAATCCTTCCAACCTGTTGCACCTCATATTGTAGCTGCAGTCCTCAATAACGCTTCTCAAGGTAATTTCCCTTCTTGTATTGTAGAAATAGTAGAAGCCTAAAACTCACTAGTTTCCGTACTTTCACGAATTTCATCATCTACTCTAGCACCATAACTTGTACTTTCTCATGCTGTTGTTTCATGCTCTTTTAGGTAATCTTGAACCAATGCTCTCATTCCTCCCTTGCCAAAATTGGTTTGAAAAAGATCCTCCCTATCTTTTAATGCTATCTTTCCATCTTTCCAGCAAACAATTCTTTGCCATATCATATTATTAAATTCATTGCAATCTTTTTTAGTGTGTGAAGCATCATCACACCAAATGCATCTTTGTACATATCTTTGCTTCGAAACATTCTTCAAATTATTTATAGAAGTATTCTCTTCAAATCTTGCTAATTTCATTTGAAGATCTCGCATTCCTCGTATAATTTCTTCCATCCCCTTTCTGCTTTCTTTGATAAGGATGTTGAAGGTTGAACTGTAGGCATTGTTGGTGGTGTTGTATGTACTAGAGCTTTGGGTGCTTGTACTGTTTTTGGAATATTACTCCTATCCTTCCTCTTTTCTCTTTTTGTAAGCAATCCCACCGCATCTTCAACGTTCTTCCACTTTGTTGTCAATCCTTCATCTTCTTCTTTGTCTTCAAGAAAGAGTTCTAATTTTCTTTGCAATTCTCTATCAGCAGCTTGAAGAAATAGATCAACTTTATTCGGCTCCAATGTCAACTTTTCTACCTTCGATAATTGAGAGTACTGCCTCTCAAATTCTCTTAGTAGCTCTGTTGCTTGCAAATTCTTATTAGGCCGTTCAATCCATTCCAGAAACAACTTCTTAGTAACGTGATCACCATCTTTTTAGAAATATTCGTCTTTCAATGCATGTAAAAAAACCTCCCATGAATTTCCATAACGATCCGTAATCGATGTAATATGGTCTCTTATTTCCGGTATCATGGCAAGTCCAAATAATTCAACCATTTTCTTCTCAGAAATCTGATTTAATTCCATTTCACGAACATAACATCTTAAATACCTTGAAATATTCCTTCCATCAAATTGATCAATTTTATTGACCACTGCTTGCAATGCTTTGGTTGCCAAAGCTTCCTTTCGATCATTGCTTTGCTGTTGCTACATTGATAATGAGAAGGCTTGAAACATACTAGCAATAGACGGATCCATGTGCATACCTTGACCTTTAGAAGAATCCCTACCAGAAATTCTTCCCAAAGATCCTTCAAAATTTTTATTTTCATTTTCCATAAAATAAAAATAAAATCAAACAAAATCCAATACCTTCCACCTCAAGCTTTCACATCAGGTTCACCACTTATATCGTATTACGTGCTTTCCTGCTCGAGAACGCGCCGGGCATTTGGCTGTAGAAGATAGTATGGAAATTCGCCAATATTCAAGGTAACTGAACATTAATAAAAGTCCCCTTTCTTTATATTTTCACGGCATACTCGTGTTACAACACGACACTGTTGGCTTCAAGGACCGATGAACCACTTGCCTCGTGAACAACAGTTGGAGTTTATAGGAGACGTTATGTGACAAATCTTCATTTTTTTGTGTTGATACTGATTAACAACAATATTGCTTCTCAGAGACTTCGAAGCTAAAGGAGGGCGTGATGTTAGGGACATAGTACTTAGAACAATCTAGAGACAAGTTTCTAGAACCTTCTAGAAGTAAGTCTCTGGAACCTTCTAGAAGCTTTCTAGTTAATGGAAGTTGCTTGAGAAGCTTTCGAGTTGGTGGAAGTTGCTTCACAAGCTTCTTAGTTGATGGAAGTTATTTGAGAAGCTTTCTAGTTGGTGGAAGTTGTTTGAGAAGCTTCCTAGTTGGTGGAAGTTACTTGAGAAGCTTCTTAGTTGGTAGAAGTTGCTTAAGAAGCTTCCTAATTGGTAGAAGTTGCTTAAAAAGCTTCCTAGTTGGTGGAAGTTGCTTGAGAAGCTTTTTAGTTGGTGGAAGTCGCTTAAGAAGCTTCCTAAATAGGAGTATATATTAGAATCGAGGCTGAAGAGTTCTTCAGTCTCGACAACACATCTCTTGGAGCTCTAGCTCACCTCTCTGGTGTTATTCTTATATTCATCTGATTAATCTAGTTCTTGTCAGTTCTTCTTGAACTTCTTGTTAGATCTTGAGCCTATATTTCTGTGTCCGTGACACGTTGTCGTGTGACGTGTTTTTCAATCTGGGAATACACCGGGTATCTAGCTATAGAGAGTTTAGGTTTCCTTTGCATATAATGCCTTAGCTCCCAAAAAAAAAGCTCTTTGTTTTGTATAAAAACTCAAAATATATTAAAATTCTTCAAAATATATTTCTTCCCGCCAAAGATTTTTTTACATCAGACTTTGAAAATTCATATATGTTGATCCAACCGTTCACTTTGTTTCAAATTTCTATCTAAGTTAGATGCTATACTTAACTTGTACCACAAATAAATTGAACCGTACATCTATCACCGATCGTTCGGCATCTAAGAAACCCTAGCAGGTGCACAAAACCCTAACTTACAAGCACCCGAAAACTATTTTCCTTATATCTCTTAAATCCAAGCTCCAAATCACACAAAACTTATAAAGAAAGCTTTATAACAAGGTTACACACAATCTTGGCAATTTTGAGCTAAAACCTCATCAAATTGTCTAAGATATAGCTCAAATCACAAGCACAAGTAATTCGGGCTACTTACTACCCTTAGATATCAAGCGCTGACTTCAACTGCCAATATCTCCTTTATAAAAGCTTGGAATTCGATTAACAGTATGCACAAACTGTAGCCGAAAAAGTGCTATCTTCAAATCCGGTCGCCGATCCTCGTTTGCTGTCCGTACGCGTGCGGTATGCTCAAAAGAGTGACAGTACGTCGAAAACTTACACCTTAACTTTGAGCGCCTATAACTTCTTCATATAAACCCCAAATGACACAAATTTTGCACCAAAACCATATCCATAAACCTAAACCTTCTGACCCTAACCTCAAAAACTCGAATGGCCTCGAAAAACTAACCCTAATCCCTAATATGGCCTCGGACAGCCTCCTCAAAGCCCATTGGTCATGATTTTTGACCAATAGGAATGGAGATTTTTATTTTTCATCTCCATTCATCTATATTGGTGCCCTAATTCCTCCCTTTGCTACCAAAATCCTTCTTCAATCCTTTTTCTTATAAGATTTATATAATGGATGCTCTAAACACCAAATAAAAGAACCAAAATAAATTTTCAAATGTCACCAATGTCTAACAAAGGTGACTCTAAATATTTAGAAGTTACTATCAACCAAAACCAATCTTAAAAAGCCACTATGAAAAGAAATTAAAGTTATAAAAATTCTATAGTAATCTTTTTAAACAACCTCTTCTCAAAGTAATAATCAAATTATATCCTACAACCAACTAAAATCTACTAACATGGCTCTTACCATGTTACTTAATAAATTATATATTAAGTACATAATTACATTATTTTCATATAGTAGCCAAACCACAACACGACAACGTTGCATAATCCAAAAGGCATCATGCGATAAGCAAATGTGTCCCAATCCATAGTAAAGATCTTCTTAAGCTGGTCTTCTGCTGCAATTTGAACTTCATTATATTTGAAAAAATCCATCGAGGAACGAATAACATTCATGACCGGCTACGGCATCCAATATACTATCTGTGAAAGGCAACGGAAAGTAATCTTTCTTGGTGGCTACATTAAGTTCCGGAAATCCTAACAAATGCAGATTTTTTCATTCTTTTTCGGCACCATGACGATTGGAGAAACCCACTTCCTATTCAGTACCGAGTAAATAAAACCAACTGCAAGAAGCTTGTCCAATTCCTCCTTCACCATGAAAGAATATTTAGAATTGAGGTGATGTTGCCTTTGCCATACCGATTTAGCGTTCTCTTCTAAAATGATACGATGCTTACATATGTGAGCGGAAATACCTTTTAAATCAGCATAAGTCCAAGCAAAAGCGGACTTATGATGCAAAAAAAATTATGTCCAACAGGTCAACTCATGGTCCTTACTATCTTCATAGACCTTAATTGTCCAAGGCTCTGCTATGGTCATCAAGTTAATAGTTTGACATAAAGGTGCAACGGTAATGTTTTGTTTCAACCCCCGCACTGGTTGAAAATTAGTCGATAAGTCCGACATGTACAAAGTACTAAATCCTGTGTCCAAGGCACTAATATGGTGCACATCATACTTGGTCATCCAATCAATACTTACATAATCAGAGCTTTTCAAATACATCGGGTATATCAAGTATTCCTTCGGACTTCCACATTCGTACACCACTCCAGGGTGTTGCGCTGCCTCTACAAGCGCCTCCGTAATTGATGCGACTACATCATCATTGGAGTTAAGCTCATTGTCTGACATCAATTCAGATGCTGGCAATTGAGATTCCCCGTGATAGTGTATTAGGTACATTTGTAATACTATTTTGTCTTTGCCTTTGCCAATTATCAAAGTACCCCAACCCCAATTGTTCTTGGCCTTTATTTGATAAAGCCAAGGTCGTCCCAATAAAATTAGATACAATAAAGTCAAATGTTGTAGCCAAAAGCCGATATAATCGATTTTATATGCTATACCAATAATTTTGAATTGAACACTCCGTAAAATATCCATTGGTTTAACTCGGCTATAATCTATCATCTGTAATATCAATGTCATGGATACTAAGTGTTCCAAATCTAAAGCATCCATTGTATCAGCGTTCATTAAATTGACGTTGGAACCACCATCTACTTAAATGCCTGAGATCATAATACCGTCAATCGAAACATTGATGGTTGGTGCACTTGGGTCAAGGTTCAAACTGACTTCACTAACTTCTTTATTATGTTGCCTATGCTATGTTAATGATGAATTCAATATAGAACAGTACTTTGGTGTGACCGCTAAAAGTTGCTTCATAGAAAAAGAAGGCTAAATAGCATCCAGATCCTTCAAACTGCCGCATAATCATCACTGATAAGTATGCCTCGACTGCTTGCAATTCCCACAAACTGTCGCATAATCATCACTGGCTCTGGGATTGAGACATCTAATCGCATAATGACTAATGTGTCTGCAATAGAAACAACGAAGTGGTCTTCTTGCACCCCCATCAGGCATATTGGGTGTTTCCACTGGTATATACTTACTAGACTTGTTCCATATAGGGTTAGAAAATGAGCTCGGTCATCTTGTTGGAACAGAGGGAATTTGATTTGATGACACCGGAGGAGCATATTATTGATATCTGTACTGCTCCTTTTTGTAGTGCTCGGGGTTTGATACAGATCCGTGATTAAAATTGGAACTTTGAAAGTTATTGAATGCTTCATTTTGTTGATTAGATCGCTTTTCATTCCATCCAAATGTATTTTCTAATTGAACTTGATTGACATCCTAATGAGTTGGTGGGATCATGGTTTGATTACTGAATTGTTGTTGCCTTTGCAAATTCTAATAATTAGTTATTAAGTGCTTTCCTCTGTAAAATGTACATTGATCCATTATTTGTGAGGGTGAAGGGCATTCTATTACCAAATGGCCATGGCCTTTATAATTACTGCACCAAACATTGGTCCTTGTATTGGTAGGCTTTTACCTCTTCTCTTTATCATTGGCCATATTGACGGCCATTTCCTCCATTTTCTTTGTCACGTTCAATAGCAAGGTTTCATTGGAATCTTTTAAGGCTGATATTATTGGTAACTCTGCCGCAGTTAATGCTTGTTGTTGATATGGAAAATAGGGAACATACACTGTTGTCACATTTGGTGGTAGAGCTTGCAATGCGGTGACATTAATTGGTCCCTAAATATTGGCACTGGAATTGGCCACTGTTTCTAACCTCTGTGGATAACTATCTATTGATGTGTTTCAAGTCGGATTTTGAAAACTGCCTTGAACTGGAATCTTCGTAGCTCTCGTAGTTAAAAACTGATCATAATGGCATTCCTTTCAAACCTTGGCCCTATTAACGAGTTGTAGACACTAGAACAGGTTGAGCTTCCTTCACAAACATTTTTAACTTTGGTGGTTGCAAACCATTGATTAATATGGATAAGATAAATACCTCTAGCATTTGGTGATTCGGCCACTTACTGAGAATATCAGCCACTTGGCCATAATATGATTCCACTACCTCCCCTAGGATCATTTTTCTGTTCATTAATCTCTTTCGAAGTCGATCTTCAAAACCTATTGGCCAAAAATGGATTAAAAATGTATTCTTCAATGCTTCCCAATTCAAAAATTGATCCACTGATTGGAGTTGTACCATTCAAACGCCATGTCCTTTAAGGTTGCTGGCAACCATCACAACCAAATATCTTTGGTTCTTCCATTATTGGCTATACATGCTGTCAAAAACTAAGACAAATGTTGATTGGGATCTGCACCCGAAAAGCCCCTAAAAATAGGTAATGGAGCCGTGTTGGTTGTGCGATAGTCCATGTCACCCATTTGGACTGCTATAGGAACTGTTGGACCGCTTGTCATCATTGAAGAGGATAATGTGCCGCTTAATCTCTTATTAAAATTACCACTACTCTCTCCAATTACTTTTTTCAGACTTTCCAACCTCCTTAATTTATTATTATTATCTCTGAATAAGTTTATTAGTTGAATTAGAGGTGAAAATGATGGATTTTGAAATACGCTGAATTGGCCCTTATTGGCAAGCAATTTATGCCATTCTACGGAACCAATTTTTACAGTATCAGTAATTTCCGCTATTAAGAAGGTACCCAACGAAGTACCCAATTCTTCTGTGTTTCCTCCACTTGTAGTTAACGAGCTCAAGAGATTTGCTGGGCTGTTGACAAAATTTCCTGCGAATGCTCTTGGTAATTTTCTTAACGGTATATATGTCTGAAATATTAGAGATCGGTCAGCTTCTAGGTATGCTCGGATATGCCGACAGGCATGCAACCATCGCTTAAGCCAACTTTATTGATGATTACTTTTTAACTTACGTTCTTGCTTGTTTTACAATGATTATCTTCCTTATGCTCTGTTTGTCTTTCTTTCAATTGGCGTGTTTTCTTTACTACAATGTTCTCATTCTTAATAACCATAATCTTTCATTATATACTGCTGAATTTTCTTCCTATTTTCCATCTACTCATCTGGTAATTAATTCCTAACATTCAATGCTATTGTCAATCCCCGGCAGCGGCACCAAAATGTAATTATCATTTTACTTATTCTACAAATTCTTTTTAGAATAAACTTGTATAGAAAAATTCGAACTTAGAGAAAAACTAAGTGCATGAGCTTACAAGTTAGGATCACTCAATTAACTGTAATCCGAACCACTAAAATACCAAGAAATACTAAAATACTTCTCACTCGGAATAATACTCCTTCATCAACTCATAACCACAATGTGCAACCTTGCACTCTCAAAAGATTGCTCAAAACATAATAATTCCCATCCAACACCAGGAAAACAGACTTCACTCCAACCAATTTGGATCCACACAATTTCTGTAATCATAGACTTCTTCTGTCCAAAACACACATAACTCTCGATGAACAACAATCATAATCTTTCAATCATAATCAATCTTCCAATAACTTCTCATATAATTCAATCACATAATACTCCAATTACATAATCAATAACTCATAAATCAATCTCTGATTTATTCTACAGACTCACTTCTCAGTATTCAAAAACTATCCATTATTCTTCAACAACAAAGAAAACAAAGAAAACAAAGAAGTAGCACCGAGCTTAACCCATGCTCATGACTATCATAGTCTAGCCCCTCAACAAACTTTTACAACTCCTACATAATTGCTACTGATTTCTAGATTCTAACTGTAATCCTATAATAACTGCTTTTAATAACTAATTTAACCATCCATCCTCCTGAACTGACTATTCTATGGACTATTATTCTATTTTGTCAATATCTTACAAAAATAAACTAATATCTATTCTACAGTATGTCTTTGTCAAGATTCGAATTCAAGATCACTTAACGATCGAAAAAACAATAAGATTTTTCAGATGCACTCTCTAGACAATCTTACCTTGCACCAAAAGAAGGAGATGCTGCTTTTGATTTGCAAAAGACAATTCTCTTGAAGCCAAAGCATCTTTATCTTTGAGCAATGAAATCAATATTAATTGTTGATTCAACTTTCATTAAGCAAGTTTAGTCAAGAATGTCTTTTGATCTTCTTATTCATGATATTAAAAAAAAACCTTCAAAGTCTCATGATACTTCCAAGTTTGAATTTAAGACCAATCTACTATATTTTGAGGGACGCCTATATGTTATTAAAAATAAAGCTTGATTACATTGTCGTATGGTGTAATTTGCTATCTCAAAATAAACTGGGTATCTAGCTGTAGAGAGTGTAGCTTAAAAATTTATATGAATCTTGTGTTAGCCTCTCAAAACTCCTTTATTTTGTATAAACTCAAAATATAATAAATCCCTTCAAAAATTATTTTCTTACAAATGGTTTCTTATCTTGAATTTTAAAAAATCATAACTCTTGATCTGACTATTCAATTTGTTTCAAATTTATAAGATAGGTAGAATTCACCCTTGAATTTTATCACAAAAAAAACCAACTGCAAATTCACTTCCAATCTTCAAGCATCTAGGAAACCCTACCAGATGCTCTAAACCCTAATTTACAAGCACTTGAACACTATTTTCTTAATATTTCAAGAATCCAATACTCAAATATCATAAAACTTATGCACAAAGTTTATTAACATAAAATTACACATTTCCTGAAATTTTGAGCCAAAACCTTATCAAATTGCTTAAGATATAGCTCAAGAGACAACCACTAGCAAATCGGATTACTTACTACCTTTAGATTGCTTGTGCTAACTTCAAAATCTAATAACTCTTTCACTTCAACTTAGAATCCAATAAAAAATATGCAAAAAGTGTAGCCGCAAAAGTGCTCTCTCTAATCGCAATTACCGATCTTTATTTGCTATCAGTACGCATGCGTTATGCCAAAAAGAGTGACAATAGCTCCCAAACCAAAACCTTAACTTTGAGCACTTGTATCTCCTTCATATAAACTCCAAACCATACAAAACTTTCACCAAAACCATAGCCAAAATCCTAAACCTTCTGACCTTAGCCTTCAAAACTCAAATGGCTTCGAGAAACTAACCCTAATCTCTAATATGGCATCGGACAGCCTCCTCAAAGCCATTTGGTCATGATTTTGACCAATAGGAATAGAGATTTTCATTATTCATCACCATTTATCTATATTGGTACCCTAATTACTCTTTTTGCTACCAAAATCCTTCTTCAATCCTTTTTCTTATAAGATTTATATAATTTATGCTCTAAACACCAAATAAAAGAATCAAAATAAGTTTTAAAATGTCATCAATGTCTAACAAAGGTAACTCTAAATATTTAGAAGTTTTTATCAACCAAAACCAATCTTAAAAGCCACTATCAAAAAAAAATTTAAGTTATACAAATTCTATAGTAATCTTTTTAAACAACCTCTTAACAAAGTAATAAGAAAATTATATTCTACAACCAACTAAAATCTACTAATATGGCTCTCACCATGTTACTTAATAAATTATATATTAAGTACATAATTACATTATTTTCATATAATAGCCAAACCTCAACATGACAACATATTCTTCAAGCTCGTCATGACTTTCCAACAATATGGCATTTTGGATACAATAAAACTTTGGAACTAATATCTATGGATTTTTGGTGGCCTCAAATATAAAAAGAAGTCATAAATTTTGTACAATCTTGTGATATTTGCTCAAGATCAAAAAACTCATCGTCATCAAACTTGTGGACTTCTTCAGCTATTACCTATTCCAAAACAACCATGGTCTTTTGTTTCCATGGATTTCATCACGGATCTTCCAATCTCAGGTTCTTATGTCTCTATATTAGTGATGGTAGATTGTTTTATCAAGATGGCACATTTTGTACCATGTACAAAATCTATCACAGGTAATGAAACAACTAAGCTCTTTTTCAACAATATCTATCTCTATCATGGATTATCCAAGGATATTATATCGAATAGGAGAACTCAGTTTGTATCAAGATTTTCGCAAACTATTTTCAAGATTTTAAAAGTGGATATAAAACTATCTTTGGTATTCCATCCTCAAACTGATGGACAAATAGAGCATGTTAATCAAGTTTTGTAGCAGTATTTAAGATGTACCATCAATTACCAACAAGATGATTGGATAACTCTTTTGCTATTGGTAGAGTTTGCTTATAATAATTTGGTACATTCTTCTATAAAAAAAATACTTTTTTTTGCCAATTATGATTATCATCCATGACTTGATACTTTTGACTTTTCAAAAGTTGATAATCTTGCTGCGAAAGATTTGGCAAATCATTTATTAGAGCTACATGCAACAATAAAAGCACAGTTAAAAAGAAATCAAGAACAACAAAAGATCAATGCAAATGTCTATCAAAAGGAATAACCACCATTCGACATGGGTGATAAGGTATGGTTACTTCTTTGCAATATCAAGACCATTCATCCTTGTAACAAGATGGACTATCAAAGGCTTGGTCCATTTTTTATTTCTACACAAATCAGTCCAATTGCATATTGTTTACATCTACCAGAGTCAATGAAAATCCATGTAGTATTCTACATGTCTCTTCTTGAACCATACAAGACATTAAACATGATAAAAAGAAGACAAGCTCCACCTCTTCCTATAAAAAAGCACAATAATGAAGAGTTTGAAGTGGAAGAAGTCCTAGATTCAAGGCAGCACTTACATAAATTGGAATATCTTGTCTATTTGCATGGATATGATATTAGTGAATGCACATGGAAGCTAGTAAAGAATCTTGTAAATACAAAAAAAAACAATGGAAGCTTTTCATCCATGACATCTATGAAAATCAAGATGAAAATCTTCTTTATAAAAGAAACAAAATCTAAGCAAGATAACATTCTACTTTCAATCATTATTTGTAGCTTCTTTGTAGTTGTAATGGTGAGGAGATGGAGAACCAACAACCAACAATTTTGACTTAAGAGCCTTTATTTGTTGACCTACTAGACAAGACATTATAATTGTCACAACCTTCAAGATGACGTAATGGAGATGAAGATCCTCAAGAACAACATATTCTTCATCAAATAAATGGTGAAATACAATGCTATCATATAGCGTGATTTGCTATCTAGAAATATACTAGGTATTAAGTTGTAGAGAGCTTAGCTTAAACCTTTATATGAATCTTGTCTTAGCTTCCAAAACTCCTTTGATTTGCATAAAATTCAAAATATAAAAAAATCCCTTCAAAACATATTTTTTCTCGCGAAGGATTTTCTTGTTCAGAAATTTAGAAATTCATAACTCTTGATCTATCCGT
The DNA here is from genome assembly GCF_059467195.1 of Physcomitrium patens. Classification (NCBI taxonomy): domain Eukaryota; kingdom Viridiplantae; phylum Streptophyta; class Bryopsida; order Funariales; family Funariaceae; genus Physcomitrium; species Physcomitrium patens. The sequence continues at coordinate 8,250,343 of NC_143410.1, forward strand.
TCAGTTTGTTTCAAATTTATAAGATAGGTAGAAATCACCCTAAGTTTTTACCACAAAAATAAACCAACTATACATTCACCCTTGATCTTCTAGCATCTAAAAAACCATAGTAGATGTTCTAAATGCTAATTTACAAGCAATTGAGTACTATTTTCTTAATATCTCAAGAATTTAAAACTCAAATGTCATCAAACTTATGTACAAAGTTTATTAACATGAAATTACACATTTCTTGAAATTTTGAGCCAAAACCTCAAGATATAGCTCAAGACACAACCACTAATAAATTGGAACACTTACTACCCTTAGATTGCATGCGTTGACTTCAAAATCCAATTACTCCTTCATTCCAACTTAAAATCCAGCAAGCAGTGTATGAAAAGTATAGTTGCAAAAGTGCTCTGTATAGTGGCAGTCGCTAATCTTCAATTGCTGTCAGTATGCATGTGTTATGCCAAAAAGAGTAACAAGAGCTCCCAAATCAATACCTTAACTTTGAGCGCCTACATCTCCTTTATATAAACTCTAAACCATATAAAATATGCACCAAAACCATAGCCAAAAACCTAAACTTACTGACTTTAGTCTTCAAAGCTCGAATGGCCCCAAAAAACTAACTCTAATCCCTAATATGGCCTCACGCAGCCTCCTCAAAGCCCATTGGTCATGATTTTTGACCAATAAGAATGGAGATTTTCATCATCCATCTCCATTCATCTATATTGGTGCCCTAATTACTCCTTTTGCTACCAAAACCCTTCTTCAATCCTTTTTTCTTATAAGATTTACATAATTTATATCTAAACACCAAATAAAAGAACTAAAATAAGTTTTCAAATGTTACAAATGTCTAACAAATATGACTCTAAATGTATAGAAATTACTATCAACCAAAACCAAACTTAAAACCCACTATCAAAAAGGAAATCAAAGTTATACAAATTCTATAGTAATATTTTAAATAACCTCTTCTCAAGGTAATAATCAAATTATATTCTACAACCAACTAAAATCTACTAATATGGCTCTCACCATGTTACTTAATAAATTATATATTAAATACATAATTATATTATTTTCATATAGTAGCCAAATCACAACACAACAATACATTTGGTAACACAACCTTCGAAGGAACTACCGATGTTTGGTGATTTTACTAGAGGTAGGAACAATTCCAGACAGTGTTCTAAATATTTTATTTGAAGGAAGTTATGAAGGCCTAAACAAAGATCAAATAACTGGGTGGTCTTTCTGCCCTAGTATAGGACACTATCAATGGTTGAGAGGCCATATCAATCATTTTCGAAGAGAAGAAAGATCAAAATATGTGGCAAATATAATTTGTTGCATCTTAGACTTCCTTGACAAGTGATCACCGCTCCTCGTGGAACTCGTCCCTAGAAAGAGGTATAATGTCACGGACATATATTTACTATAATTATTATCTAAGTGATATAAATAGGTAGAAGTAGGTAAAAGTAGATCAATTTCATAATATCTTCTAGAAAAGCTTCCTAGAAGATTTATAGACTTTTCTTTGACTTTACATGTGTTTATACTTAATTGGTAGGTTAAAAACTTGGTCAATAAGTTAACCACGTGCCACACATAATAGTAGCTTGTAGAACAAGCTAACTATGTGGCGTCCAGAAGAAAACTTGCCTTGCAAGTAAAAATATGTATTGTACAAAGTCAACACATTTTTGGAGGTTCTATAGAACATCACCTTATAGCTCTTAGGTAGATAGTATATATAGAGGCAAGAGTGAAAGCCTTCTTCACTCTTGTCAACTCTTTTCTTGCTTCTAGTCTAGTTTCAAGGGTCTCTAGTTTTCTTGTCTTTTGGCAACAGCTATTCCATTTTCTTTCTTAATATACATATTTAGTTATTTCTATTTTTTCATCTTTCTTTGAAAAAAGTCTCACTTATTTATTTGTTTTTATCAAGTTCTTGTCCTTGACATCTCACTTCTACTATGAATAGCATCTATAATCTTTCCTTCTATAGGCAACTCAAATAAACTCAAAAATGAAATTAAAAGAGAATAATGCACAACCTTTAATATTAAATCAAATTTTTCACAACAAAGGATAATCCACTTTTTTTAAGGAAAAAATCAAGATAAAAATAGTAAATTAGCACTCTTATCAAACTATCAAGGATATGAATCTTAAAGAGAGGAATCCTTAATCCATTCTTATGTCACACAAAAGAATTAAAAAATCATACCATATGGTATTAAATACCATGTCATATGGTATTAAATACCATGTCATATGGTATTAAATACCATATGATATGGTGTTAAACTAGAATGGTTATTGCCAAAGACAAGATGTGAGCTAAAATAAACCTCCATTAATTGGAAGTTTATTTTAATTCACAACCAATGAATTAATTATGTTAATTACAAACATTATGACTCTTATTTACTTCCCCATTAAATAACCCTTAAATCTTCTTTACATCTCATATTGTTAAGCAACCTCTACTATTAATTCTCTCTTACAATAGCAACATATTCACCACATGCATGTACAAGAAGTTATATTTTTTAATCTTTAATTAGTTATCCTAATCTAATTTAATTAATAAATAAATTTATTTATTTTATTAATTTCCATCTATCAACACAAAAATTCATCCGAATATAATTTGTCATCTGTGAATGACTTCTCATCCATGAATAACTTCTCATCCAATTCAAATTTTCATCCTTAATTAGATTTATCATCCAACATCCAATACTTCATACCAAACCCTAATTAAGTGCTTCTTAAACCTAAGTCTTCCTAAAAACTTGAATTCACCTTGTGCTCTTTTACTGATAACAGCGTCGAGAAGAGTGCTTGCCTCCATAGGCCGCTTCCTCCATCGCCTACTGGAATCCCGTTGTCCCTCTTCTCGTAGTCTTCTGGTTCTTCACTACCCATCCTTTCTGAAACTATTAGGTTCTTTTATCGTGCGGAAGTTGCTGATGAAGCTCCAGTCTCGGTTCTGACTGTTCCAGCAATCCTCTTTCACACTAACTTCTTGCAAAATTTAGTGGAAGACACTACACTCTCATCTCAATTATGGCTAATCTTGAATCAAACCATAGTCTACCAGACTATGCGCTATAAGTGAACTCATGCGGGTGAATTGTGCAAGTATGCTCAATAACCCAATCAACTAATTGGTTAAACTACAATACTTATTACTAAGCGAGAATAATTTCTCTAACTCTAGAAAACGTTGTTGCGTCTTGCTGTGCTTTCTTTCTATCTCTACACTTATTCAAAAAATTTAGTTGGGTGTCATAACTTGGAACTCGGTGGATTATCGATTTTTTGGATGTCTTAAATCACCGTGATCTGCCTTTTCCAACTCCTCCATTTGCGTTGATCCTTGGCCAAGGGACGTAACCACACATATGCCGTACATCAATCAAATGCAAGGTAACTCTTTTAACAAAAGCGACCAACTATGACGTCGCTTTGTCATCGACCTCCAGACTAGATCTGAACAGCCAAATACCACCGAGTCTACGGTCGAACTATGGTTGATTGGACTCAGCAGCACCATCTCCGAATCCACGCCATTGCTTGAATTCGAAAGAGCAATCACCTTCCGCTTCAACTACGTATTCTACCAGCTCATCGAATGTTGTCAATGTTGCAGCGTACATCAGAATCGCAACGCTCCAACACCCACGCACTACACGAATAACCACAAGAAGTAAGAAAAATCAGAGATCCGCCTCATTTGAAGCTCGTCCACAGCACACACCACTGGACTTGATTCTTGCTAGAGACGCAATCTTCAGATTGAATCGCCCCGATCAGCTCAGCTCCACTTAGTAGCTGATCGCTCATTTGCTCAGCAATAGCAGAGAAGGAACGTAGACAAGCCGCTGCTTAGCCGCTCCACTCTGTCCACCACACAATGACCAGTTCCGGATCGCTGGAGCTCGTGAATCGTGAAGATAGTAAAAACAAAAGACAAGAGACCATGGCACCACCACAGTCCTTGCAACGCAAAGGAACAGGAAAAAAATCGACAATACCACAGCACAACAACGAGCCGCAACACACTAGCCAAAACCACAGGAGGTAGGAAGACGAAATAAATAAATAAATAAATAAAGAGATTTTTTTTTATTTTTTTTTATTTTCCCCCAATCGAGAAAAATGAATTCCTTCTAGAACCAAAAAACGGGGGGAAGAGGTCCAAGGCGGCCCGGACCCCTATCAATGAGGAAGCTGCCATTGGTCCTCCGACACCCAGCCGCAACTCAACCTCGCAGCAGCACTTCGTCCTTTCTTCTTTTCCGTCGTTCTCTTTTTTTTTTTCTTCATTCTCCTTCTTCTCTTTTCTTCTCCTTTTCTTCTACTATTCTTTTTTGCTTTCTACCTCTTCCATCTACTATATATATATATATATATATATATTTCCTTCTTTGTCCTTGCTTCCAATTTTTATTTATTTATTTATCTCTTATCATATATATATATATATATATATAAATATATTAGGAAATATTAATAAATAAATAATTTTTAAATTTATTTTTATTTTTATTTTTTGTACCAAGACTACTTCTTTTGTATTGGCTAACTAAAAAAATATAATCTTATAGAATCTTTCTTACAAAACTCTATCCTAAATTGCATGTCTACTACTAGCAATCTATATTCCATTTTTTCCTAAAATTCTAATATTAATTCATAAAATTTATGTTTCAAGCACAATAAGTAAATTTTTATACTAAATATTAAAGTGAGTCAATTCAATCGCTCACACAAGAAGATTAGAAAGTCTTGAAACAAGGCTAAAGACTAAAAAAGCATTAACAAGAGTGAAGAAGGCATCACTCGAGCCTCCATATATACTCTTAGTTACAAACTATGTGGCTATATCCTATAGGACCTCCAAAACATGTTGACTTTATAGGACACATATCTTAACTTACAAGATAAGTTTTCTATATGTATGCCACATAGTTAGCTTATTCCACAAGCTACCGATACGTGGTTAACTTATTGATGAAGTTTCTAAACTACCAATTAACTACAAATACATATAAATTCAAAGCAGTGTCCAAGAACATTCTTTTAAAAATATTATGAATTAAATCTAATTTTACTTACTTCTATTGAATCATATAGATAAATATTATAATAAATATATATATATATATATATATATATATATCCATGATATAAAGTCAACATTTTTTGAAAGTCTTGTAGAACATTATGTAACGAACATATACATTTATCTCAATAGTTACTTATATGATTAGGTAGCAGTAGATAAATATAGATTAATTTCATAAAGTCTTTTAGAGAAGCTTCCTAAAAGCTTCATAGATGTGGTTTTGACTTTAGATGTATTTGTAGATTAGAAACTTTGCCAACAAGCTAACCATGTGTTGGTAGCTTGTAGAACAAATTAACTCCATATAATAGCTTGTAGAATAAGTTAACTATATGGCACATACTTAGACATGTGGTTAGCAAAGTCAACATGTTTTCGAGGTCCTATAAGACATTGCGATATAGCTTCTAGTTATAAGTATATAAGGAGGCAAGAGTGAAGCCTTCATCACTCTTTTCAATGTCATTCTAGTCTTTAGTCTTGTTTCAAGACTTTCTAGTCTTTCTGTATTTGATAATAACCATTCTAGTTAATATTATATTATCTTTTGAGTGACTTTTTAATTCTCTTTAGTGACATAAGAGCGTATCGAGGATTTTCTTTCTTTGAGATTTATGTCCTTGATATTTTGAGAAGAGTATTAATATACTATTTTTATCTTATTTTAGAAGTGAATGGATTATCTCACTTCTATTATTGTATTTTGAAGGTTGCAGACTATCCATCTTTTAAACAAAAAAATCTTGCTTTTTAACATTGGTCTTTCCTTGAAGACACTGGATCACCCCTCTTTGTGGAAATTTTTATTAAAGGTTGCAGATTACCTTCGTCTAATTTAATTTTTTTAGATTTGTTGAAGTTGCCTTTGAAAGGAAAGATTATGGATGCTACATCTAGTGGAAGTGAGAATAGATTTGTAAATATTGCAGATCTTTATGAACTTGTCAACAATCTTAGAGTAAAAATCACATGTATTTTTAACGTTAATCATCAAAGTACTATGCCTATAGCTATGGAAGAAGTTCAGAGTCTGTGGCAAGAAATTGTGCAATAGAAAGAAGCAAGTAGATCTGCTTCACAACCAAATCTAGGGAATTTTGCTTCTATAAGTACAATAGGAATAATGATTAGTATGCTTGAGAACTTTGATGGAACAGTTCAAAATTTTGAGGATTTTTGCAACAAGTTGAGCTCTATCTAAAATTACATCTTTTTCAATATCTTAATGGATTTACTCAAGTTGGATTCATAGGTATACTTCTATCAAGAAGTGCTCTTTCTTGGTTTGCACCTTTAATAGAAAAAGATTTTTCACTCCTTTATGATTTGAATTCATTCCTAGAAGTATTTATGATAACATTCAAAGAAAGTCATCGAGAATAAGTAGCAGAGACTACTCTTATTTTTACAACATGGATCACAATCAGCCACCACATATACTGTTGAATTCCAAAACCTTGCTTATGATGAAGACTGAAATGACAAAGCACTCATCAATCAATTTCAATATGAATTAAAAGATAGTCTCAAAGATTTACTATTAATGATACCAAAAATAGAATCTTAAGAAAAATTTATTGCTCAAGCCATTACATGCAACAATTGATTATTTGAAAGGCATCAAGAAAAAAGACTTGGCTGGAGAAGAATAAGTTAAGTTATGGTAGCAGCTTCCAAGTTTTTTAAAACATATTCATCAAGGCCAAAACCAATGCAAATTGATATGATATATTTTAAAACTTTCACAGAGTAGGAATAGGCTCAATGTCACCAAGAGGGTTTGAATATATATTGTAGAGAAGTGTAAAATGGATAGAAATTTATTTTTGTAAGATATGGATAAAGTAGATTAATCAGTTCTAGGGTTGTCAATACAGTAGGTCGGATGATTGAATTAGTTGTAAAAAATGGTTAAGTAAGGAATAACAGTTAGAATCTAGAATTTTAAAAGTAAAGCATAAGTAGGTTGAAGAAGATATTGTAGGAGCTAGACTGTGATAGTCATGAACCGGAGTAAGCTTGATGCTACCTCTTTGTTTTCTTTATTTTCTTTGTAGTTGAAGAATAATAGAATTTTTTAAATATTGTGAAGTGAATTTGTGGAATAAATTAGAGATTGATATAACTTCCATCAAACTATCCTTTCTCTTCACTTTCAAACCATCTAAGGAATAATTCAAAGATTGATATAGGAAGCAAAATCAGCACTATATACTCAAAGATTATGGTTATTAAGAATGAAAACATTGAAGTAAAAATAACACGTTAGTCAAAAAAAAGATAAGAGAGAGCGCAAATAAGAAAATTATTGTAAAATGAGCAAGAACATAAGTTAAAAAAGAAGCATTAATAAATTTGGATTAAGCCATGATTGCATGCGTGTTGGCATATCCGACCATATCCAAAAGTTGACCGACCTCTAATATTTCAAACATATATACCATTAAAAAAATTGCCAAGAGTAATTGTGAAAAATTTTGTCAATAGCTCAACAGATCTGTTGTTCTCTTTAAGTACAAGTGGAAAAAATATAGAAGAATTGGATATTCCATTGGGTACTTTTACAAGAGCAAAAACTACCGATTCTATTCAAATTGGTTCCGTAGAATGGCATAAATTGCTTATCAATAAGGGCCAATTTAACGTGTTTTAAAATCTATTGTTTTTACCTCCAATTCAACTAATATACTTATTTATGGATAATAATAGAAAACTAAGGAAATTAGAAAATTTATAAAGAATATTTGAAAAAAATAATGGTCATTTTAATAAGAGATTAAGCGGCACATTGTTCTCTTCAATGACGACGAGTAGTCAAACAGTTCCAATAGCAGTTCAAATAGGTGACGTAGATGATTGCACAACTAGTGTGGCTTTATTACCTACTTTTAAGAGCTTTCTATGTGTAGATCCAGATCAACACTTGTCTCAGTTCCAGATTGTATGTGAGCTAATAATGGAAGAACTGAAGATATTTGATTGCAATAGCTGCTAGCGACCTTAAAAGATGCAGTATTTGAATGGTATAAACGCCAATCCGTGGCTCAATTTTCTAATTGGAAGGCATTAAAGAATGCATTTTTAATCCATTTTTGCTAAATTGGTTTTGAGGATCGACTTCGAGAAAGATTAATGAATAGAAAAATGAGTCCAAGAGATGCAGTAGAATTGTATTATAGTCATGTGACAGATATATTCTACAAGTGGCCAAATTATCAAATGTCGAAGGCTTTTGTATTATCCATATTAATCAACGGATTGCTCCCATTCATATTAAAAATATTTATAAAAGAGGCTCAATTAAATATAATAACTACATCTCTTAATCGAGCCAAGGTTTGAAAAATATGCCTTTATGACTAATTTTTAACTACACGAGCCACTATGATTCTAATTCAAGGAGGTTATCAAATATCGGCATGGAATGTAATAGTGGTTAGTTATTTTAGAATGTTCTATACAGATACCAATTCAAGTGCCAATACATAGGAAATAGTTAATGTCACTCCGTTGCAAGCTATACCACCAAACATGGCAATGTTGCAATCTCCATACTTCTCTTATTAGCAACAAAAATTGAATATGATAGAGTTGCCAATATTATCAGCTCTGAAGTATTCTAATGAAACCTTGTTGTTAAATTTGACTAAGAAAATAGAGGAAATGGCAGTCAGTATGACAAAGACTAAAGAAAAGAGGCAAAAACATATCAATACTTTGCCCAATGTATGGTACAGTAATTCTAAGGACTAAGGTCATTTGGTGAAAAAATTCCCCTCTCCTCTACAAATGATGGTGCAATGTACATTTTATGGAGGAAAGCATTTGGTAGCTAATTGTTGGAATTAAAGAAAACGACAATAGTTTGGTAATCAGACCATGATTCCACCCACTCAATGGGATGTCAATCAAGTTCAAACAAGAAATATATTTCACTAGTACAAAAATCATTCAAATAGGAAAAATTAAGCTTTTAATAACTTTCAAGGTCCAAATTATAATTTGAATTTTGTATCAAACTCTCATAACTATGTGAAAGAATAATTGGTGTGAGGATAGAGAGAGTTTGCCTTAAGAAAGCAATGGGCTCTTGACTATCACTAATTACTCAATCAAGCTTCAAAATAAAGGAAGTCCTAAGTTTATATATAAAATTATCTTTTTGGAGAAATTACACCAAATACATAAGTTTCAAGTAACCAACAACATCCAAAATATGATAAAATCCTCTAAAACCTTATATACCCTTATGTGGAAATTTTTCCAAACTTCAATAAGTCATATTTCTTGATTTGACTATCTAAACTTACTCAAATTTTATATGAAGTATTGTCAAGGACAAAGACTCGATGAGGGAAAATATACAAAAAGGCTATCTCGATATAATAAGTCAAAATATAAACAAGTAGGTATATTAAAAGGAAATTGGAATGGCTATTGCCACAAGACAAGAAACTAAAGACTCTTGAACCTGGACTAGAAGCAAGAAAGGAGTTGACAAGAGTGAAGAAGCCTTCACTCTTGTCTCTATATATACTATCTAACTAGGGGCTACGTGGCGACGTTCTATAGGACCTCCAATATGTGTTGACTTTGTAGGACACATGCCTTGACTTACAAGGCAAGTTTTTCTACGTGTGGGCCACATAGTTAGCTTGATCTTCAAGCTAACAACATGTGTGGCACATGGCCAACTTGTTGACCACGTTTCTAATCCAAAAAGTCAATTAAAGACACCTATGAAGTCAAAGCAGTGTCTAAGAAGTTTCTAGGAAGCTTCTATATTAAATATTATAGAATTAACTTACTTTTATCTACTTTTACTTACTTCTACCTATTTCTATATGTAATTATTAGCTTACATGATTATGGCCGTGACAAGTATTGATATATTCTTATCAACGCCTATAACAAATTTCAATTGCAAATTCATTGCAGATCTTAAAATATCACCAAAAATCTAATAGTAGCTTCAACTCCTAGTTTTTATACACCCATATTTAATTTTCTTCATGCCTAACAAATTAAACACTCAAATGTTACAAAAATATTGCTGATATTTTGGTATCATACTATAAAAGCACCACATTTGATTCCAGTTACTTCTATACCAATATGACAAATCGGGATCATTTACCAATTCAACTTGGAATAGGCCTAATCAATATATACTGGTAAAGATACTAAATATGCCTAATGGAGGTGGAAGAAGATCCTTTTGTTGTTATCGCTACATACAAATTGGTCATTATGCTAGTAAATGTTATAATCCAAGAGCTAGTAATGACTATGCTCTAGTTTATGGAAATTATAAACAGTTGGAGCATACATATCAGTAGTATAATGCTCCATTCAATTTCAACAACTGTGATCAATAAATCAAGCTACAAAGTAAGATTAAGGATAATAATTGGTGTCTTCAAGATTCGCCATTAAATCAAGTCGAATGTGTCTAAGCAATACTTACCAAGAGCTAGCAATAGAAGAAAGAATCAATTACACAATTGGCTGAACCAATTGCAAGGAACCAATTCAACCCAATTATAGTAACGTCAAATCTAGTTCTTGTAACGGGCATCATATCTATGATGAAACTAGATCCGTCAATACAAACCAATGAGATTTCAACCACCGAGGTCTCAGCTCCACCTAAACTAGTTCTATCCTCTATACAGTTTCAGAAGACATCTTACTCATTTAAAAGATCTTCTTGTGGATGGACATTTTGAAAAAGCTTCTCCAGTTGTTCAAAGTCCGAGTCAAGGAAAGAAAAATATATTACAAGGAATAAAGCTGAAACAAATGAAAAGAAAAAAGGCATTAGAAATTTCTTTAAATATGGAGCCTTATGACATTCTAAAAGATCTAGATGCTATTCAACCTTTCATTTCGACAAAGCAACTTCTAACAGTCACATTAGAGTATCGTTCTATATTAAATTCATTGTTAACATGACATATACAACACAACAAAGAAGTTCTTAAGGTAAGTTTGAACCCTGATTCAAGTGCACCAACCATCGACATATTAATAGATGGCATTATGAATTTCGGAGTCTAAGTAAATGGTGGCTCTAGCATCAATTTAATGAACACAGATACAATGGATGCTTTAGACTTAATACATTTGATATCCATGACATTGATATTATGGATGGTAGATCATAGCCGAATTAAACCAATAGGTATTTTATAAAATATTCAAACCACAATTACAGATATTGAATACAAAATAGACTATATCATTTTTCGTTTACAACATTCAACTTTATCATATCCAATTTTATTGTGACAATCTTGGCTTTATCAAGCGAAAGCCAAGAATAATTAGGATCATCGTACTTTGACAATCAGGATAAGTGGAGACAAGATAGTATTACAAATGTATCCAGTACACTATCATGGAGAATCTCAAATGCCAGCATCTAAATTGATATTTGATGATGAGCTCAATTTTGATGAAGATCCCATCATATGAAAGGAAGGAGCATCCTTCGAGATAGCTCAATACTATGGGATAGTGTATCAATGTGGAGGACCGAGAGAATATTTGATATACCTACCGGATATAAAAAATTTTGATCATGTTATAGCAGATCGGATGAATAAATATAATATGCACTAAATGAGTGCACTAGAATCAAAATTGAGTACCTGCAATATGTCGAACTTGACAAATAGATCAGAACCAGCGAGGGAGGTGAAACAGGAAAAGGCAGGTGAATCTTTATGTCAAATTATTAACTTGGTAACAAATGAAATACCTTGGACAATTAAAATTTGCAAAGATATTTAGGATGAAGAGTTGACATGTTGAAAAGAATTTTTTATTCACCATAAATCTATTTTTGTTTAGACTTATACTAATTTGAAAGATATCTTTGTGGAAGTCTACGAACATGAGAACATTTTGGAAGAGGATGCTAAACTAGTTTGTCAGAGGCAACATCGACTTAATCCAAAATATTCCTTAATGGCGAAGGTGGAATTAGACAAGCTTATTGAGGTTGGTTTTATTTATCTGGTATCGAACAGTGAGTGGATTTTTCCAATTGTGATGGTATTGAAGAAGAATGAAAAAATCAGAATTTGTCAAGACTTCCAGAAACTAAATACGACTATCAATAAAGATTACTTTTCATTACCTTTTATGGATAGTATATTAGATGCCAAATAGGGCATAAAATATTATTCTTTTGTAGATAGATTTTCTAATTATAATTAAGTTAAAATTACAAAAGATCAATTAAAGACTACTTTCACTATGGAATGGGAAACATTTGCTTATCGCATTATGCTGTTTGGATTATGTAATGATGTAGCGAGGTTATAAAAGGTGATGACTTAGATATTTTAGGATTACTTACAAATATTTATGGAGATATTTTTAGATGATTTTTGTACTTTCAGTTCAAAATAAGATCATGTGAAATGCCTAGGTAAATATTTGGATCAATGTACTACATATGAGATATTGTTGAACTCTGATAAATGCCAATTTGGTGTTTCATTTGGAAACCTCTTGGGACACATAGTTTTCAGATGTGGCATTGCCACTAATTCAGATAAAATTTAGCATATAATAAATCTACTAAGATTAGACACAGTGTTGGATGTTCGTGGTTTTATCAGCCATGTTAGTTATTATTATCGATTTATTCATTCATTTGTAGGAGTCTGTCAACCTCTGATTAATTTTTTAAAGAAACCTCCATCAGATGGGACCAGTCCAGTTTGGACTAAAGAGTGTACAGTGCTGTTTGAAGAATTAAAAAGAAAATTGGTATCTGCACCAGTATTAATGGCACTTTGTTGGACAAAGCCATTTGATGTGTATGTTGATGCATCCAATGTTGCTATTGGATCTGTATTAAATCAAAAGCATAAAAAGAGCTTAAATCATCCAATATATTATGTCAGTCGATAATTTGTGGCTATCGAACAAGATTATATTACTATTGAACGAGAAGCTTTAGGTATGATATATTTCGTTCAAAAACTTCAGCATTATTTATTGGATTATCGACATTTTTTATGTGAATCATCATGCTCTAAAATACATGATTAATAAGTCTCAATTAAATGGACACATTGCTAGATGAGTATTGTTACTACAGAAATTTAATTTTATTATTAAGACTTGAGAAGAACCATGCGAATGTTGACCAATTATCTCGGCTATCTAATATCTTAGGCAATGAACCTTTTCTTGATGTACTTCTTCACGTTGACTTATTTATTGTGGATGTGATTTCACCGAAGTATAGTGAAATAATTTAGTTTTTGACATTCCAAACATTTCTATTTACATTCAATGAAAAACTTAAGAAATAGTTAATTTTGAAAAGTGTCCCATATATAATGATTGATGATGCTTTGTATAAGCAAGAAAAGGATGACATTTTATGACACTATATCTTTCAAAGTGAAGTATTGTCGATATTGGATGGTTGCCACTTGGATAGTTGTAGTGGACATTTTGCTAATGATAATATTATTAAAAAAGCTTTAATGGCTAGATATTGGTGGCCAAAAATGTTTTCAGATGCACACTAGTATGTTTGCCAATGTGAGCTATAGTAAAGAATTGGTTGACCAACTAGCACTTCTGCCATGCCATTAGTCCCAATTTTGGTCCAAGCACCATTTGAGAAATAGGGAATTGATTTTGTTGGACCAATTGCACTAGTGTCGAGACATTGACAAAAATGATATATTTTAGTTCTTAAGAACTATATAACCAAATGTACAGAGGCTGTTGTAACCCGACATGATAATGCAAACACTGTCACTATGTTTCTATATGTGAATATTATCACTCGATTGGGGTGTTCTAAAGAATTAGTTAATGATTACAGAACCCATTTCAATAAGGCTACAACTGCATCTTTCACTGACATATATAAGATCAAGCATAAGAAAACAACTCTATATTATCTTAGAGTGAATGGGAAAATGAAAAAGACTAACATTATTTTATGCAAGATATTAAGTAAGACTATTTTGGGGACAGGCATGGATTGAGATACCAAATTATTTGTAGCCTTATAGGCATACTATATAATGTATAAACTAACAACTAATTCTACCCTCTTCAAATTGATTTAGAAGCATGAAGCAATCTTATCTATTGAATTGGAAATCTAGAATTTATTGATCATAGTGGATGAACGACTGAGTGATAAAGAATCCATGCAATATTGGTTGGCAAAATTGAAAGAATTAGATGAAATTTGAGCTACTACTCTTTTAATGATGGAAACTACCCAAAAATGATGGAAGATTTACTACGATAGTAAACTACAACCTAAGAATTTAATATCAATGATTTGATCTTGCTTTATCATAGTTGTTTTAATAATTTTCCAGAAAAATTTGAAGTCTCATGGCATGGTCCGTATTGGGTGGATGAAGGATTTTTCAATAGGTCAATCCAATTGGAAGATTTTATGGGCTATCGATTCAATATACAAATTAACAAGAATCATTTAAGATTGTGTTATACTTAAACCCAAGATGGATTTCAATTATTGGTATAAGTGGACTAGGATGTAGAGGTAGCTAAAAAGATAATTAAAGATGTAATTAGTAATAGGTCAAATGGGATGGCGAAAAAAATGAACAATATGGGTATCATGTTATTGTTATCACCACTAGGTAAAAGAATAGGAGTGGGGCATCCATTCAAGGTCATTCTGTGGTGTCGCATTCTGTTGTTGTTTTTCTATATTATAATTTCTTGTGTTTCAAGAGTACTGAAAAGTAGCATTGATGGTTAGAGCTTGGAAGGGTATGCGACATAGCGATTGAAAGTGCAAAGAGAACTACAGATAGAAAAGAAAGTGACCAAAATGTGAAAGCTAAATGTAATTTGGGACCACCATCCATAATAATTATTATTAATATGGAGCCTATGAAATTGGAGATTTATTGGATGCTAAGAAGAATATGAGATTTTTAAAATGTCCAAATATTTAAGATGATAATATCAAAAAAAAATTGGAAGCAAGCAAAAAGATGATATCAGAGCAGAATCAAAGAATTATATAGAAAGAATGGATCATCAAGAGAATGCAAAGTCAAAGTTGACATTAGAGTGAAGATTTTTACAGAAATAAGAAGCTTGGATGTTAAAAAAAGAACACTTCATATAGATCGTCGAAGGTCAATGGAAAGAATTACTTTAGAATTACCAAACATGGAATTTGGAATGAGAGAAAGTTAAGTGCCAGTTGCAAGCTAAATGGAAAAAAGTAGAGTTATTGATGCAAGCGAAAGCAATATTGAGTGACTAATACAAATATGAAATAGAGCGATTGAGGGCTAAAATTGAGGCTTTGAATGCTGAGGTGATAAAATTGGCAGATGATTTAGTCAATAGTGGTCAATCTTAAGTATCGATGTTGTTAGTTTCTGAAGTTCCAAAAGAGATGAGTCGATATCAACACCGATTGGAGTTGAGAGATATCCAAATCTTAAAATTGGAGGCTAAAGTCCATAAATTGAGAGAGTACAATGAAGACCTTTTAGTCCAATTGAAGAAAGAGCCGATGGAAGGATTGAAGGAGGATGAAAGTTTGCATTTGGAACTAGAATTGGTAGAACAAACAACAAATAATGTAGAAATTGAACAATTAGGTGGGCCAAAGGGATAGCAATTTTATAGAGTTTTATTAAATAGTTTTTTTTTGGATATGTATCAATTTTGTGTTTGCAAGGATAGTACACAATTAAGAGTGAGGCTATATAAAATAGATAGATATCCATTTTTATAAGATATGGATAAAACAGATTAAACAATCTTAGGATTGACAATTTAATAGGTTAGATGATTGAATTAATTATAAAAAATAGTTAAGTAGGGAATAACGGTTAGTATCTAGAATTTCAGAAATAAAGCATAAGTAAGTTGAAGAAGATATTAGAGAGATCAAATTGTGATAGTCATGAGCTGAGATAAGCTTAGTGCTACCTTTTTGTTTTCTTTCTTTTCTTTGTACTTAAAGAGTAATGGATAGTTTCTGAATATTGTGAAGTGAATTTGAAGAATAAATCAGAGATTGATTTATGAGTATGTAATTGGAATACTGTATAATTGAATTATTATGAGAAGATATTAGAAGTTTATTATCAGATTCTATGAAAGATTGATTCTAGATAAAAGATTATGATTGTTGTTCATTGAGAGTTATATGTGTTTTGATAGAAGAAATCTGTGATTATAGAAATTGTGTGAAGCAAGATTGGTTGGAGTCGAAGACTGTTATTTTTGGTGTTAGATGGAATTTATATATTTTGAGTATTTTTTTGAGAGTGCAGCATTGTACATTGTTGTTATTAATTGATGAAGGATTATTATTAGTGGAAGAAAGCATTGTGTTGTTCTTTGGTGTTTAAGTAGTTCAAAATATAGTTAATTGTGTGATCCTAATTTGTAAGCTCATGCAATTAGTCTTTCCTTGTCTTTGAATTCCCTTCTATAAGTTTATTGTGAAATGAATTAGTGGAATAAGTAAAATGACAACCACAAGAAGCTAACACAGTGCTCAATATTATTCAAAGAAGCAACAAAATTATAAAATGAAGAGCACGATTACCAAAGAAGATAATATGTCAAAAAATGAGTTTCTCTAGCTACAATAAGGACCATGCAATTGGAATCATGTACAGTACCTAGTAAAGTTCCTATTCTCTCATCAAATCCCTCACATTGTTGTATGATAGATGTGCATTTAGGACCTAAAAATTACAAAGTCTATGCCTTATAAGATTCAGGAACCTCAGCTTGTTTTATAGACAATGATTTTGTCAAAAAATAAATAAATAAATAAATACCTTTAGTCAAAAAAACTAAATCTATACATATAGAGCTTATAGATAGTCGTTTGTTGTCTTTTGAAAATGTTATCTATAAGACTGTTCCTTTAGATGAAGCAATTAAAGATCATAACAATATAGTAGTATTTAATGTAATAAAATCTTCTTCCATCTTATTATTTTAGGATTATCATGGCTAGAAAAATATAACCTTCATATAGATTGGATTTCTTATAACCTTAATTTTTTTGATAGTATAATCCAAGATCAAGTTAGCAAAGTAGAAGTATAAAATTTTAGTACTTCCAAACCTTTACTAGTAGGTACAAGAGCTTTTATGTATGCTACAAAAGAAGGATCATCTTTTTCTATACATACTATGTCTATTTCTAATGGTAAAAAAATATCAAGTAGTATTCATAACCAATATGAAGAATTCCAAGACGTTTTTGAAAAGAAGAATGCAGATATTCTTCCAAAGCATTGACCTTATGATTGTTCAATTGATCCATAAGAAAGATCTCAACCACCATTTGGACCAATCTATAGCTTATCGTATGATGAGTTGGTTGTAGTAAAAGATTACATTAATAAAAACTTGGCAAAGAACTTCTTATGATATTCTAAATTTCCAACCGGAACTCCTATCTTATTTGTAAAGAAGTAAGACAGATCTTTGTAGATGTGTGTGGATTATCAAGGACTCAATAAGATCACCATCAATAGTTATCCTTTGACTTTCATTTCAAGACTTCTTGACCAAGTCAATCAGACAAAGATCTATATCAAAATAGATCTACAAAGAGCATACAACTTAGCTTGTATCAAAGAAGAAGATGAATAGAAGACTACTTTTTGAACTAGGTATAGATATTTTGAACATAATATCATGGATTTTGGACTCTTGAATGCACCGGCTGATTTTCAACATCTTATGAGTGATGTTTTTTGTGAGCTTTTAGATGATTTTATCATTTACTATTTAAACGACATTCTAATCTATTCTAAGAATACAAAAGAATATAAACTTTATATTTGTTATGTATTACAGAAACTTAGAGATGTAAGATTATATGCCACACTACTCAAGTTGACTTTTTAGGATATATCATTTCTAACAAAGGCCTTATGATGGATCCTGAGAAGGTCCAAACTATCATAGATTAAAAGATTCGAAGAAAAATACTAAATATAAAATGCTTTTTAGGCTTTATTAATTACTACTGAATCTTCATCAAGAACTTTTCTCAAGTTACAGTTTCACTTATATGTTTGACTTGTAAAAACAAACTTGAGTGGAATAAAGAAGAAAAAGCATCATTTGATGCTTTAAAGAAGGAATTTACTTTTGTATCAATCTTGTATTGCATCAATTTTTCCAACGTATTTTTTATGAAAATAGACTTATCAGACTTTGCTATGGGTGTCGTGTTGTCACAAATGGGAATGGATGACAAACTCCATCCAATATCTTTTTATTCTAAGAAATTTTTAGCAATCAAAATTAATTATGAGATCCATGACAAAAAGCTCCTTGTAATTGTAGATTCATTTGAAGAATGGCGTCATTAACTAGAAGTTGCTTCAAGTCCAATTACTGTGTATATGGATCATAAAAACCTCAAGTATTTCATGTGAGCCTGTGTTTTCAATCATCATCAAGCCTGTTGGAGCATGTCTATATCCAAATATAACTTTAAGATCACTTGTCGACCTAAAAAACAACAAGGTCTATGAGACACCCTTTCTAGTTGTTCTTATTTTGTACCAAAAAAAGAGATGCATCTTTTGATCAATAAAGAATGATTCTCTTGAATCTCAAGCATTTTCATCTTTAAGTAATAAAATCAACAATGACTATTGATTTGACCTTTGTCAAGCAAATTCAATCAAGTATGTCCTTTCATCCCCTTGTTCATGATATCAACAATATTTTTTTAAGTCTCATGATACTTCAAAGTTTGAATTTGAGAACAACCTACTATATTTCAAAGATGGCCTATATATTTTGGAAGGTAAGGCATGATTACGTGTCCTTCAAGCTCGTCATGATTTTTCAATAATCAAACATTTTAGATACAACAAGACTTTGGAGCTAATATCAAGAGATTTTTTGTGGCTATGAGCATAATTAAAAGCTCCAATGATTAGTTACAATTCTTTTTGTAATTTTTAATATATTTTTACTAATATTAATACTAATATAACTAATTAATAGACCCAAATTAGTTTTTTAGTTAATTATGACTTTGATCATATCTTTAGGTTGTTAATTAGATGGGTACTTCTAATTAGTAGATTGATTGACTATTTTAAAACTCAAAAGAAAAAATAGTAAAATTAAAAGGTCTATTATTTTATTTTCTTGAATTACTTTAAATCTTTTTTTTAATAATAAAACTATAATTTTAGTAAAATTTTTCTTTTAATTCTTAAGAATTATATCTTAAATTAATCCAAATTTTTAATTTTCAATCCAAAAGCTAATTTCTAATTTGACTATGGTTAAAAAGTCCCTTAAATCTAATTGCTCTATCTTCTTAATTAATTTTGAAGATTTTTAGGCTTAAATTTTATTTTGTAATTTAATTAGATTAAAAATATAAAGTCTAATTGTTAAAATAATGATGATCTTAAAAAGATGGAGATAAGCTAAATTTTTGGTGGAGTTTCTTCTCATAGTGATTTCAATCACTACTTGAAGTTGAAAAAAAAAAAAATTAATTAAAAAAAATTTAAAAAAATCACAAATTCAAGGCCAATTTGCAATTAGATTTTGGATTTGCCAAGAGCTCATGCTTAAGGGAGTTCAAATTAAAGAATGGTGATTATGAAGGCTTTGATGGCAAGAATCCTTGCTGATTTCCAAGTAGGCTAATTAGAATTAGAATTGTAGTTAAAATTTACAACTAAATTAGCAAATTAATTAATTCTTATGATTTAGAACACAGATTTGGGCTTACAAATAGTTGATCTTAGAGTAAAAATATGTTTTAAAGACATTGGTGGTATTAGTTACACCAAAAAGGTGTTGGTTTTTGAGTTCTAGGCATTTCCAGCCTTAAAATCGGGTTTGAGCTGAGAATTATTGACAACCCTTGATCTTAGTTAGTGATTTTTTAATTTTGATGGTGGAGATGTGTCGGCCACTTTTGGGCCTCCTTCGACCTAGTTAACAGGAATTGGGTGACTGAGCTCCCTCTCTCTCTCTCTCTCCATCTTCTTGTGGTGAAGCCATGGCAAAATGTCCCCCCCCCCCCCCCATCTTGTGAATGAAAATCTTCTTCTTTAAACTTGTATGGCCTCAGTTTTTACTTCCTCAGTCTATCTCTTTTTATTTTCTTTTTGTGAAACTTTGTAAGCAGATTCTATTGACCCTTAGCTTTGTAACAGCATAAGGCACGCCTGATTTGAAGTTGTGACGAATTTTTGGCGCGTTTACAAGGTGGCGGGGGTCTACTGCCTTTGTAGTGTAGGAGGGTTGACTTAAAAAATCTATAACTCAATGACCTCTAACTCAACTTTGATTATGGATTGTTGAAATGAACACAATCTAAAGCTTATTTTACTACAAAATTTAAATCACTAATGCTCGATCTATATCAAATTTTTAATAAATTTTTAAATGCAAAGGCATCTATTGCCTCAGCAGCGTTGAACAACTAGTTTTGAAACTTAACCTTTTAACTTTAACTTTTAACCTTCAACTTAACAGTTTTAAACCTTTTAACTTTAATTGTTAACTTTTAATCTTTTAACTTAATCTTTTAACTTTAACTTTTAATCTTAACTTTTAACTTTTTAACTTAACCTTTTAACTTTAATTTTTAATCTTAACTTTTGACCTTCAACTTTAAACTTTTACTTTTAATCTTTAACTTTTACTATTTTTACTTTTAAACTTTTACTTAACTTCTAATTATTAATTCTAATTTAAATTTGATTTTATTTATTTTAATTTTTTAATCTTCCAACTTTCATCTTTTATCTTAAAAAAAAACTTAATATCATGTTAGTGCTGAACTTAAATATTTAAGGCTGTTTATTACTGAATTTCTAATTCTAGATGAAGTTATGTCATAAAAACTTCATCCAAAGATAACTTCTTATATAGAACTCCGATTAACATAATTAATTCTACCTTGAAAAGCCTTAGACTAGCACTTTAACATGATATTCATTTTTTTATTTTATTTTATTTTAATTCATAAGTTTTAGAGTTTAAATTTGATAGAATAAGTCTTGGAAGGCACTTAACTAAATGAACTACAAGTGCTAAAAATTAAATCATAAAAAAGTCTAACTAATTTGTTGTGTTGTTGGATTAATCTTGATTATTACCTCATTTTGGTTTTCCTATCTTATAGATGATTTGCATCTCTACATTAATTAATATTGGGCTCTGATCTAAGTTATGATCTAATTAAATCAAATTTAAGTGAGGGGAGAAAAATCCACTAACAGTGGCTCCAAATGTAGAAGGCAGTCAAAGATTTTATTCAATCATGCAATACTTGTTCAAGATCTAAAATTCCTTGCCATCGATCTTATAGACTGCTTCAACCATTATATATTCCAGAACAACCATGGTCTTCTATTTCTATGGATTTTATCACGGATCTCCCAGTCTCAAGTTTATATGATTCCATATTTATAATCGTAGATTGCTTCATCAAAATGGCACATTTTGTACCATGTACAAAATCTATTTCAAGTGAAGAAATAATTAAGCTTTTTATCGACAATATCTATTGCTATCATGGATTGTCAAAGGATATTATATTGGATAGGGAGATTCAATTTGTTTGAAGATTTTAGAAAATCTTATTCAAGATTCTAAAGATGGATATAAAGCTTTTTTTGGCTTTTCATCTTCAAACTGATGTGCAAATGGAATGGGTGAATCAAATTTTGGAGTAGTATTTGAGGTGTACCATCAACTATCATCAAGATGATTGGACAACTCTTTTGCTATTAATAAAGTTTGCATATAATAATTTGGTACATTCTTCTACTCAAAAAACTCCTTTCTTTGCTAATTATGGTTATCATCTATAATTTGATACTTTTGACTTTTTAAAAGTTGATAATCCTATGAAAAAAGATTTAACAAATCATTTATCAAAGCTATATATAACAATAAAGAGACAATTAAAAGAAGCTCAAAGATGACAAAAGACCAATGCGGATGCCTATCGCGAGGAGCAACCACAATTTAACATAAGTGACAAGGTATAGTTACTTCGTCACAATATCAAGACTACTCGTCTTCGTGATATGTTGGACTATTGTAGGCTGGGACCTTTTTCTGTTTGTTAAGAAATCAATCTTATTCGTTATTGATTACATTTATCAGAGTCTATGAAGATCCACCATGTATTTCATGTATCCCTTCTTGAATCATATAAGACAATAAATATTTTGAGAAGAAGTCAAATGCCACCTCCTCCTATAGAAGTAGATAATAATCAAGAATTTGAGGTGGAAGAAGTCTTAAATTCAAGGCAACATCGAAATAGATTAGAATATCTTGTTCATTGGCATGGATATGATCTTAACAAATGCACATAGGAGGCAATAAAGAATCTTGCAAATGCAACAAAGAAGGTTGAGGCCTTTTATCAATCACATCTATCAAAATCAAGATAAAGAATTGTAAAAATCCATAAAAGATGATGACTGCTCCTCGTGGAACTCATCCCTAGAAGAGGGAGTAATGTCACAAATATATAAATTTACTTCAATATTTACTTATATGATTAGGTAGGAGTAGGTAAATATAGATTATTTTTGTAAATTCTTCTAGAAAAACTTTTTAAAAGCTTCACAGATGCGGTTTTGACTGTAGATGTGTTTGTAGATTAGAAACTTTGCCAACAAGCTAACCATGTGTTGGTAGCTTGTAGAACAAATTAATTCCATATAATAGCTTATAGAATAAGCTAACTATGTGGCGCATACTTAGATAACTTGCCTTGCAAGTTAAGACATGTGGTTAGCAAAGTCAACATATTTTCGAGGTGCTATTTGACATTGCCATATAGCTTCTAGTTATAAGTATATAAGGAAGCAAGAGTGAAGCCTTCATCACTCTTCTCAATGTCATTCTAGTCCTTAGTCTTGTTTCAAGACTTTCTAGTCTTCTTGTTTTTGGCAATAGCCATTCTAGTTAATATTACATTACCTTTTGAGTGACTTTCAAGTTTTCTTCAAAGACACAAGAGTGTATCAAGGATTTTCTTTCTTTGAGATCCATGTCCATGACACATAACCACATAGCTATTAAATAAGAATATATATGGAGACAAGAATAAAATCTTCTTCACTCTTATCAATGCCTTCTTAGTCCTTAGTCTTATTTCAAGACTTTCTAGTCTTCTTGTCTTTTACAATAGCCATTCTAGTTTAATACTATATCATGTTTAAGTGATTTTTTAGTCTTTTTAAGTGATATAAGAGTATATTGAGGTTTTCTTCTGTTGAAATTCATGTACTTTATATTAATTAAATTTAATATAAGAAAATTCTTTCAATATTAAAGATGATGTTCTTTTTATTCCTATATATATCAGCCACTAAAAAGGCTTCAGAGAACCTTCTTTTAGATTACTAGGATTTTAGCTTAAGCATTTAAATTGTAGATTTTGAAGGTTAAATTTACTTATCAATCTAAATTGTAAAATGGCTTCAATCAAGATTTTCTTGCAATTAATGTGAAGTAAAAAATACAATCAATAAAATTGAGATAAAAAAAAAAAAAAAAAAAAAAAAAAAAACCAACAACAATAATAACAATAACAACAACAAATAAGAAAAGAACAATCAAACAATTATGTGCTTTAAAAAGTAGTCAAAAATTATTTGCTAGAATTTTACCTAATAAGTGATTCAAATTTTAAAAAAAATTATATATGGTCTATTTTATCTTTATAATGACATAAAAAACATATAAATCTTTTACACCTATATGAAATATATACACCTTTCTTCTTATAAGTATTGCATTAATTACTTATCCTCTAATTTTTTATTAGTGAAATTTATTTTTTTAAGATTTTTTATTATACCTTAGTATTTAAGCAAACACCTTCTTAGTCCAAAAACCTTATTATGCCTTTAAATATTCTTTAAATTCTTCATAATAGCCTCACAAGGTAGTAAAATTATTTTTATCAAAATATAATTTAAATATTTTTAAATAATTAGAAATAAATTCTGAAAATTTATATAATAATTCTATAATACAAATATAAAGTTAAAGCTACTTTATCTTATCTAATTTATTCTCTATAATAATAAATTAAATTTAAATAAATTAGATATCTTATTGATTACAAAATTATTAGAAAGTTATAAGGTTTTTTTTTATGCTTCTTATACTTAATAAATAAAAATCATTGTTTTTAATAAGAAATTTATATAAATAGGAAGACAATAACGATATTGTTCTAAATAATTAAATATTATTTTTTATAAATTAAAGATAATTTTAAATTAATTAAAATAATTCCTTTCAAGACATTAAGATTTTAATTTTAAAATATTATATTTAATAATTTTATTAATTAAAAACTATTAATATAAGAAGCATAAAATAAGTAATATTAAAAATAAACTTTTGTGGTGAGTTTGCATATTTAAAAGTATTTAAAAGTTTGTATAATATTTAAGAAATTATTTCAAGGTTTTTTGAAGAAAATATCAATAATCTAATATTTTTTAGCTAATTTCAGTTAGTTTATTTATTTAGGTAATATATATGTTTGTTGCAAGATCCTACTACTATCCATATTATATCAATTAGTATATATTTATATTTAAAATAAATATTTTTATAAATTAAATTATTAAAAATTATTAAAATTTATATTATAAATGATGTAATTAATTTTTTACTAATTTCTACAGTACTTATATGTTTAAAAATATATTTATATTTAGTTTTAAACTTCTATGATATAAAAAATAAAATTATACTATATTAATATAAATATATATATTTTCCTATAATATATAAAAAAATAAATAAATATCTATAAAAAATATTATATATAAAATTAAAAATATTATATTAAATAAATAGATTATATTTTTTTATTCTCAATAAAATAAATTATAGCATATTCTTTTATAATTTTTATGATATTTCTAAAGTATAAAAATAAAGTTTAATAATTATATATATTTTTTAATAATACTAAAGTAAATCTATTAATGTGATTAATTTCTAAATTTATATATTAGATATAATATTTTGATTTTAAAACTTATTTAATAATATAAAGTGTAAATGAACATCTTACATCTTATATTGCAAGTATACTTCTACTAACTTTAAATCAAGTAGAGTAAAGTTTTTTTTATTGTAGATATATCACATTATATTGTCTTGTGTTATAAAACTAGTATTTCAAGAAGTACGTCTGTTAAAATTTGAATGAATTTTACAAAGGTAGAAGGGATGTAACTTCTAAATTATGTTACATTAAAAATTCACAAATTTTAATATGGCTGTTAGTAAAAAATCTTTTTATAATAAGTACAAGTGCTATTGATACTAGAAGATAAAGTATTCTAAATATAATTATATAAATTTATTAATGAACAAAAATATAGAAAATTTATAATTTAAATGTGATAAATATGAATTTTCTTGAAAATATACTATAATCATGATACAAAAAAATATAAAATATAAAATATCTATTTTTATATTATAAAAAAAAAAAAAAAAAAAAAAAACCATTGTTTTATATTTTTCTTCAAATTCAAAGTTTGAGAAAAAAATTATATTTTTTCATATATAAAAATTGAATTATTTCTTCAAAAAAAAATTTTACATAAAAAATTCCGTAATATATATATATATATATATATATATATATATATATATACACGCACACACACACACACACACTTAATTTTAGGAATTTATTAAAATTCTTAGATATTATGCTTATTAAAAAAATAATATACATTATGCATATATATATATATATATATATATGCTTATTCTAAAAATAATTATATATTATAATATATTTAAATACTTAGATACATATGCATATATATATATATATATATATATATTCACTACTATAGATTGTATCACAAAATTATAAAATTAAAATAAATAATATTTATTTTATATATTTCATATTAAAAAAAATAATAATTTTAATCAAAATAATGATAATTCACAATAGAAAGAAAAAAAAAAAAAGTTAATGAATAAGTTATCATGTGTAATTGTACTTACAATTGAAGATTAAAAATATCAATAATAATTAATTACAAACTCAACCATAATTATTAAGAATTAATAAAAAATATATATGCAACTATGGCCAAAATATATGCACTGCTAATTAAGATATATCAATGTCATTTATAAGATTTAAAAGCGGTAATAATACCAATGATTTTTTTATGGTATGTCTTTCTTTCTTGGTTCTAATTATTATGCAAGATAGTATTTTATTTATAAGCACTAAAAAGAATTATAATAATTGGTCTTAAATAATCTGAATTTATAATAAAAGAGAATTACATAGAAATATTTAGAATTAAAGATATAAGTCTTTTATCATAATCTTATTTATTAAAATATTATTCTTCATAAGTAGTATTCTATTAAAACTTGGTTTTTATAATTATTCTAAAGTTGTGTTGAAGAACCATACTTTGCCATCTTTTACTTTTGATAAAAATTTTAAAATCAAAGTAGCAA
Source organism: Physcomitrium patens (assembly GCF_059467195.1). Taxonomy (NCBI): domain Eukaryota; kingdom Viridiplantae; phylum Streptophyta; class Bryopsida; order Funariales; family Funariaceae; genus Physcomitrium; species Physcomitrium patens. Next base: position 8,277,032 of record NC_143410.1, read on the forward strand.
CATAAACATTATAAATAGTACATTACAAGATTGTTGAGACTAACTAGTACAAGACATGACTTAAAACCCAAAAAAAAAAAAAAAAAAAAAAAAAAAACCATACATAGAAGCAAAATGATTTTTTATTTTAAACCTAAAGATTATTTTATTACAATGTCATATTGAAAAAAACATCAATTTTCATAAGTTGCACTAGATTTAAATCTATTTTTAAATTACTACAAAATTATGTGAAAGTGCTATACTTAGTTATCTTGAATAATTTTTTTAAATATATAAATATTATATGTCATAATATAATAGCTATAGTAAATTTTAGATCTTAACAACATAAAGAAATTCTTTAATATAAAGAAAGCAATCCTTATAAGACTTTAACAACATTTAATTTCAAAGATCATGCATTCAACTTCTACTACCTATATTGTAATATGTATTAAAGTATATTAAAAATAATAAAAATATGATTTTAAATTTTAAATATGTTAGTATAAACAATCTTAGATATAGACTTTAACAAATTATATTAAAATATTAAAGTATTTAAAATATAACTTTAAGTTATTAATACAACTATAGTTTCAAATGCCCATATATAATTACTTTATTACTTAATCTTATTGCTCAAGAATTAAAATGCAATAGATTAGATATACTTACCTCCACTTTAACAAGCTTACAAATATTGAAAGAGGTAATGCTATTTAAAATACAAATTCTGATTTTATCATTGATTCCAACATTACATTGAATTTTACTAATTTTATATGCTTAAGCACTATTTTTACTCATAAAATCATCTTTTGTTTATTACAACAACAAGATTTAGTTATTAATAGCAATGTACATCTAGAATACTCTATTACACAACTTCCTTTGATAGAGAAGTAATATAGAAGTCTAGTAACATTAACAATACCAACATTAATATGTGATAAATTTTAATACCTACAATATAAATAGATTATTAATCTTCCATCCTCTATGTTGTCCAAATTTTATTATTATTATTATTATTATTATTTTTGTTTGTTAAAGATGAAAAGAAAACTACACCATTTCTAAGGCATCAACAATACATTTATCCACCTAATCTTGATTGGTACTTGTATATTTTCTTAAAATGTTTTTCTCATACTCTATCACCGCCTAAGTCTGTATGTATGTGAATAATCACACACACATATATATATATATATATACGAGCACACACAATCACGTGAAGCAAAGACTCTGGACGATGGAGGGTGCCGTCACAGATCATGGCCAAATAGAAAGGCATCCAGGACCCGCCATAGCCACTATCCTTAAGGATGGATGCATCCTGCGTCGATGCAGCGCAATGCCTTTAGAGAGGGAGGAAGATGATTCGGATTGGCATCACTCAGAGAGCCATCCATGGAGTCCTTCTCTTCGTCGTGTCAGTTTGTCTTGCTTCCAAAATAAATGCTGCTGCTACAGATACCAATTGGGCCCATGGCTAGCATACATAACCTTTATGTGGCTTGTGGGAAGTGTGGGCTTTCGCTGATGGGGTTGTGTGGTGTCAGCTTTGGAGTCTGCCTTGCTTCTGCTCTCTGGTGAGACTTTTTCGTCTCTGTCGACAGCTTCGCGCAGCTCATGTCTATGTCCCCGGCCAGGTCTTAACGATTACCTGATTGACTAACCTTATCTGGCTGCAATTACGCTGAAGCCAACCTTCACTTCCAGAACGGGTGCATGGTTACTCGGATGCTTGACCTGCAGTGGAGCTCGAGATCTTCGCTATGGTAAACTAGTCGTAAATGCCAGTCTCCAGCTCCAATGATTCCAAATTTATGAGCTGATGTGGCTGTACCACCGACCATCTTTCAGCGAGAAGCACACCGCGTCTTTTTTCCTCCCGAATGCTTTTCAGCAGCACTCAATTTAAAATTATAATGCTGCGGAAATTTTCGTTATGAGATCGGTACAAATGCCGCGTAGGAATTTTATAGCACTTTTAGGTTGATTAAGCGACTGGGGTTAGTAGCTTCTGTTGTCCCTTTCTTAATGTTGGCTTGAGACTAAGTGATGGAGCCCATGTGAGCACAAGCACTAAAGGATATTCGAAATTAACTCGTGGTCGGTGAAGTAAGAATGTGACGTAGTCCGAAGTTTTCCTCACTGAAGGATGATCCATGAGAACTTTGCGAAGCTGGTGTTAACGATTCCAGCACCCACTAGCTCAACAACTAGCTTTGCAAAAATTTGAATACCCTGCGATTGAAGTAAAACAACCTTTGTGTGAAACTTATCCGGTTGTCAGAAATTTGCCGCAACATTTTTGAAGCTTTTACGATATATCGCTCCTACTTCCTTGAAAGGTAATTGCAGATGAACTACTACCCCGATGAACTGGGTTGTGTAAAGGTTCAAGTTTTGCGTAATCGAGCCAAGTTCTGGTGATGATTTTGTTAAATGCACCATTTCCAAAAGTTGACCTGCGAAGCCTCCAGTTGACCCAATCGACACAAGTTTAGACTCTGGATCGCGGAATCGCATCCAGAATATGATCCCACATGCAACCTACCCTGCCATCGTCCGAAACTCCAGCTAGGATGTCAGTCATGCCCCAGCGCATCGTCTTTATGATCCTCTACCACATTTGGACTTTCAAGACCTGCCAATGAAATTTCCCCACAGCTGCCAACGTGGTCCGTCTCCATTAGTGCCTCAACCATGATGCTGAGCCTCTGCAGCATTGTGCAACACATTCAATCAGTTAACAATCACCAAGGGTGAGGATAGCAGTGCTGGGCTGCTGATTATCTCACAGACCTGACGCCTGATCCAATCGGAATCCAAAAGTGCGCACAAGTCAATGACGCTGTAGTACTTGCGTGACGCGGAGAAAGAAGTGGTACAGGGGCGGTGAATCACCGATAGATTATTGTCCACAGTGCTATTCTAGTTGGGGCGAGATAGAAGCGTCGACAGTTGCTGAAGTAGCAGAAGAGCATGATGATGATAATGGAGTACAAATCATTGTCACAGGCGACAACAGTCTGGTGGACTTCATAAAGACTAACTTGTTTTTTATTTCTTTTTTTTCCTCCGCAACGCGGTTGCCCATCAACGTACTGCTGACGGGTAAATCTTGGCCATTGATGGGATTTCTTAAAGTGTGACTGCATCCCACCGCCTTCCGCCTTTGGGGCTGTATATTAAGAACTCGGAATGCTCCCATTCCGCATCGATCACTGACCATCTCCGTCGTCCTCACCCATGGCTCGACACACCCTCCTCCGGACGGTCTCGCTATTCCTCGCATTGTTCATGGTTTCCCAGTTATGTCTAGTTCAGCCAGCTTTGGCAAGGAAGCTTTCTGAGAAGAAAGATCCAGCTTCTGCGGTGAGTTTACTCAGTCTCTGCTTGAAACTGTGTCAGGATTTTTCTAGCTCGATATGTTTCTGATGCGATCAGACCAAAGTGCTTAGATAATGTCTTCACATGGCCTAGATGTTAAGTTGAGCAGCCCTCGAGTCGACGATTTGATTGCATGTATGCAGCGCGCCTGAAATAATGATTATGGCTGATGGCATTTGCCGGTTCTTTACCCCAGGATACCAAGCACACACAAAACTATGACGATGCTTACAACCCCGGTGGTTATGGGAATGGAAACGGCAATAGTTATGGATGGGGGAACGGAAGTGGGCGTGGGCGTGGATCTGGCAGTGGTGGCGGTGGAGGGGGAGGAGGTGGAGGTGGAGGTGGAGGCGGTGGCGGTGGTGGTGGAGGTGGTGGAGGCGGGGGTGGTGGTGGTGGAGGAGGCGGCGGCGGCGGCGGCGGCGGGGGCAACTAAATGCCCAAGGTAATTTTCTCATCCCTGCATTTTCTGCACAATGCTGCCCATGTGTGCGGAAGGACCTGCTCCAGCTGAGCTCCTCAGTTCTCAAGCAGTATACCACGCTCAGTCTGTTCCTGGAATCTGTTAGCTTTCTTTACTTAGAATATTGGTGAGGGTGAAAAGTTGATGACATAGTTTATAAATGGTGACCGACCGTGATGAACTCTAAGCATGACTGCTGCAGTGTTTGCTATGGCAGAGGTCCACTGCAACACCAGGGGATTCAACTCCTGCGGACGATTTCATCATGAAGCTGGGAATTAGAGACTTGGACTGCAGGTTCAATCGAATATGTGACTCTCCTAGCAGCTACATATATTAGACTGTTTCTAGTGAAATGTTATGATAACTTTTGTTCAATTGTAGGAGTTGTGCGCTGATCTGCGTGGGACACTTACTTTGATAGCTTCTATTAGTTAGCGCTTCGTGATGTCGAATGATAATGTGTGAAATAAAGAAACGTACCTGTTCGGACTGCGGCCATGGCATTCTCGGTGGTTGTAGATTTTCTTCTATAAGCTGTATCCAACTCTTTTTTCGAGCCTCTGTTTATAATGAATCTATACCAACTCTGAAGACGGTACCACTGAGAATTTCCTGTTTCATTTTCTCTGATATGAAATTCGTTGGAATATTGTTTGCAATATCAAGATCACGTGCATTGTCCTAGGAATATTGCTTAACATCTGCTTCGATCTAATATATGTAGCTTTCTGTGATCTCGTCGTTGTAGTCTTGTTTCAGAGACTGTGACGGGGGGATAAAAATAAAAACTAAAAAAATAAAAAAAATTCTGTGAATCAGCGAACTATGAATCATGAACTACGTCATTCGTCGCAGCCTCGCTGCTCTGATAAATTCTTCCCTCTTGAAAGTCCATGAGAACTGTTGTCGTGATCACTATGTACACAATTCTGCCATGATTGTCCATCGCTCTTGAATAAATGTTGAACCAAAAGTACTCCACGACAGGACAATGCTCTTGATCTTGATAAATTCTCAGAAAAACCTTGGTACATTGCCCTAATTAGCCGCTGGAAGCCACACTGCGGGTTTGTAATGTTGCATTGAAAACGGAGAAGGTGACAAGCAGCACGACGCCGGACTTTCCAATCATACATGTCATGACCACCTGGTTCAATATGACTTACATTCACGTTGTTTCAGCATCGTAGAACTTTTAATAGGAAACTGTTATGTGTCTCGACACTGGGCATTCTTTTCCCTTTTATTCTATGTAGACGACCATGGTAAATACTGGGTTGACACTGCTGCCAGAGATTTGGCATACACCGACATGAAATGAATGCGAGGTGGGAAAAAGGATCACTCACGGTTGAGTTGCCATGGATTGAACGAATGTCGCACATGGCAGGCCAACGGAATTTTATGAATAGTTTTAGTTAGTTTTAGCTTCAAAGGTTCGAGTTTCTGAAAACCTTCGTGGAGGCGACCACTGCACTTTCAATTTTCAGCAGCAGTAGCAAAATTTGGAGTCTATACTTCCGTATGCATCAGAAAAGAGTTATATGCTATCACTAGAGACGTAGATAATGATGCATGTCACGGTCGACCATATTCCTCTTAGAGAACGATTCATCATCAGCCACGCCGTAATTCTCATCGCAAGAATTTTCCAGTAATGTGTAAGAAATGACTGGAGGTAATATGCGGTGTACCGCCAAGAACTTGCAGATGGTTACCCGTCTGGTTAAATAACTGTGCACATTATTAATCCGCAAAAGCAGCTCCCCCAGATCCAGAATTGTCATTTGACATTCATAAGGTCTGGCAAGATGTTTACAATTGCCATAATAATGAAATAGGGGAAAAAAATTAAATTACTCGAGCTGTGTGAAAAATTATCTTCTCAATGCCAATCATCTCTTCGTAAAAGGTTTTCTTAGTCGTGGTGTTGCTGAAGAAATCTCAGATTCCTAATCCTCAATGGAAACATTCAGATCATTTCATGCTCTTGCTACTCAATCGCTGGCGCCACCTGTGAGCGAGACCAAAGAATCCTCGAAGTAGGTGATTTGCTCCTGTGTAACACGTAAATTTATTCCACATTAATATAACAACACGCGAAATTCATGTCTGTATGCAAAACCAATGAAGCGGGCACGATGTTGCTGTAAACAAATAATGCTGCCATTGTCCGTGCATCTGGACAACATTTCTGCTCAGTGGTAGGACAATCTAAAATCGCTCGCTCGACTTCCGAAAGCTACAACTCAAAATTACAATACAAGGCATTGAGATGCACCGAACCACGCAACTATTGGACCAGATTCACGTCGAATTACAACATAACTTCGGTAAACTTGACGATAAGAAATTAGTAATTTCAAGACAAAACCAACTCGTGAAAACGGCGACGAAATCTCCCCCCTCTTCCAAACTTGTGCTTCCCGGGCTGAACTTTTGGTATTTCGAAGGCAAAGGCACAATAATTCGAAGAGCGGCAATGAGTGCCACCAACCTTGAAGCATGGTGCGAGATGCGTCAATGCCATCAGCATCTCGGGGGTGTGTACACACGGGAATGTGCGTGGAGCATAATCTTCAGGATTTTCGGGAATGATGAAGAAGCGGTGGCATCACACTGAGACACCAGTACCAGGAGTAGCAGCAGCAATAGAGACAGCTCGCTTGATGACTGCGACGTTGGTGGGAAGACCAGGGTTGTCCTGCATGACTTTGAGTTCCACGTGGGAATCCTACGTGGCATCCGCACCCTCTAGAAGAGTATGGCCTTGTTGACTAGTTCAGGAATGTTTTTGGGACAATGACTTCGGGAGATGTTCATGAGACAAGGTGTCTTTGATGGGCATGTTTTTATTTTTGAAAAAAAGTAATTAGAGATTCTTCATGATTTTTTAAAAATTACTTGTATTATTGGCTTTTACTTTTCTTTTCTGATTTCTCTATTAGAACATAAATGGAAGTTTTATGAAAATCCCTTCTAGCAATAAATAGTTTTGGTAATTTAATTTTCTAGATGTGATTTTCAATGTCAAATTCAAGTTGTGATCTCATTGTTTTTGAACTAAAATTGTGATCTGATGTTACAGATTAGCATCTAAATATTTAAATTGATTAATTGTTTGATTGAATGTGTATGATCATAAAGAAAAATTAGATGTGCATGTGTATTCACAACTTTACATTATTTAGACATATCAGTTCATTTCATATAATCATTCAGCTTTGTAGAACATAACAGTTTTTTATTTACCTGTTTGTTTGTTTATTTAAGAGAATTCATTAATTTATAATATTATCATTAAAAAGATCCATAATTAAAATTGTAAAAATCGTCTAGCAAAACCTGTAAGCCCGTCTCCAGTATATTGTAATGATATTATATATTGATTGTTTTACCTCAAATTATTATTGATCAAATTTTAATAAATCTTTTATTGACAATGGAAACAATCATGTTTATATAAACTTAAGTTGAGTGTATATTATGGTCTTTTATTAATATTCTTATAGAAAAAAAAAAAAAAAAAAAAACTTCTACACTTCATTAAAAATAAAATAAATATAAAATATAATTTTTTTGCAAAAGCCTTAATAAGAAGTACTATATCTTAATAACATGATAATCTTTATCTTCAAAATGTTCTACTATGGGTGACTATTTGTAACTTCACTTCTTGCACAATCAAAACTTGATTCAGGATGTTCAAAAGATAAAAATATTTATCTATGGTTTATAAAAAAATCATCTATGCAATGCACATTAGTAAACATGGGCTTGATTTATTTGTGCAATACTTGTGTTTAAACTTAGTGCATTAAAAACTGACTAGTTTTTGCAAGAACTAAATTATATGCAGAAATAATAAATAAAAAAAATGATTTACTGTATAAATGTGGTAAAAAATCACAATAATATCATTACAATATTGTAGCATGTAGAACTAATATACTTTCAACATGTCATTTTGGTTAAATAATCTAAATATTCTTCCTAATTAGATCAAATATTAGAAACAATCACCTCAATTTCTTATTTATCTTTGAGTACAAAAATTAATGTTTTATATAATGTAATAATATATAATCATCAACCCTAAGAACTTTGTAATTCTTTAATATAAATACACATATAAATTTTACATATTCCATAAATAATTATAATTTTTTTTATAAATTATATAATTATTATATTTTTAGACCAATTATTAAAAGAATATAAAATAATAAAAATAGCAGTAATATAAATTTAAAATATCAACTAAGAAATCATAATTAGATTTTTGTTATTGATACTAATCTTTAGCTTTTGTTATTGTAATATGTTCTTAGACATCAATTCTTTGTATGGTATTCTAAAGTAAACCTTATTTGGTGGGAATTTAGAACATTATATAAACATTCTTAATGATAATTTCTAATTCTAATTTCAAATTATTAAAAATATAAATATTTATAATTTTATATAAATTTCTATAAAGTAATTTTTTTTACATTATTTTTTAAAATGTGAGCGAATTTTTGTTTTTTTTTTATTTATTTTTTTCCACAAAAATAATGGTGGTCAACAAACCACTATGTAACTCCAAACCTTAAATTTTAATTGTATCCTAAATTGTATTCCAAATTTTAATTATATTCAAATTTTTAAAATTATATCCTAAATTTTTAAAATTTTTAAAGTCATCCTAAAATGTAAGTGGTTTGTTGACTACCATTTTTAAAATCATCCTTAATGGTGGTCAACAAACCATGCATATTCAAATTTTAATTATATTCCAAGATTTTAATTGTATTCCAAATTTTAAATTATAAACACTAAATCTTGATACTTTGTCAAAGTCAAAGACCATTAAGAGCTATGCTATGCAAAATTGATTTTTATGTATAAATAAAATCTAGATGATATGTATTTGACAACTTACACAATGAATATTAAACTGAATTACATGTAAGACATGCTAGCAATGTAAAAATGAATGTCAAAGAATATGTGTAAGGATTAGCTTTTAAGAATTAGACTAGATATTATTGTTTATTCAAAAAACAATTTGGATAGGCATAAATTTTACAGTAATTTTAAATTTTTTTAATTTAAAGGTATTAAAAGTATATTAGAAGTTGTTTTTTTATTATTAAGAAGGATCTCTAGAAAGATTCTTTAGAATATGTCAAATTAAATTAAAAAAGTTGGAAATTGAGATTCAATGAAAAAATTAATATATACCTTCTATTTGTGTGAAAAATATGTAAAATTTTATTTATAATTTATTTCAAAATTGATTTAAATATAAAATTTTGCAATCAAAAAATAAACATATACTTATATAAACTATCTATTTCATTGTCATAATGTCAACATGTCTATATGCATTTTTTTTGTTTTGTTTGTTTGTTTGTTTGTTTGTTTGTTTTTTTTTTATGCACGTATTATATAAAGAGTTATTTGGAAATTTTAAAAATATCATATTTTCTAAAGTATAGATTTTTTAAAGATTTTAAATATACGATTAAGATTAAAAGAATAGTCACTTATTCTTAAGATATTCAAAGATGTCAATGTGCCTAAGTCATTTGGCAATGATGTCAAGCTTGTGTAGCTTGATATATTTAAGGTAGTCAAAGATATAAGATTGTTCAATTCATTTAGCAATAATATCAAGCTTAAGCACCTTCTTATATTAAAGGTAGTCAAAGATTAAATATTGTCTAATTCATTTGATAAAGATATCAAACTTAAGCACCTTCTTATATTAAAGGTAAACAAAGATTAAATATTGTCTAATTCATTTGGTAAAGATATCAAACTTGAGCATCTTCTTATATTAAAGATATTCAAAGATTAAATATTATCCAATTTATTTAGCAATGATGTCAAGCTTAAATAATCTCTTATATTAAAGGTAGTCAAAGATGTAAGATTGCCAAATTTATTTAAAAATAATGTCAATCTCAAACGTCCCCTTAAATTAAAGATAGTCAAAGATATAAGATTGCCAAATTTATTTGAAAATAATGTCAATCTTGAATGTCTCCATATATTAAAGATAGTCAAAGATATAAGGTTGCTCAATTCATTTGGCAATGATATCATGCTTTTGTACAAATTCATATCAAAATTAGTCAAAGATGTGAAATTATACAATATATTTGAAAATAATTTTAAATCTAAATATCAACTTATACTAAGATTTTTAAAAGTTATTAAACTTTTCTTTCATATTAATAATAATCTTAAACTTTCAAAATCTTTTAAAGTAAATATCTTCAAAGAGGTCATTTATTCCGATTCATTTGATAGCGCATAGTATTAAAGACATGAACTGAAAAAAAATACATAAACTTGAAAAATCTATGTAAAAAAAAAATGACAAAATAGCAATAAAGAAGTATGTATATTAAAAGGAAATTAAAATGGCTATTGCCAAAAGATAAAGAAACTAGAGACTCTTAAATCTACACTAAAAGCAAGAAAAGAGTTGACAAGAGTGAAAGAAGACTTCACTCTTGCCTCTATATATACTATCTAACTAGGAGCTATGCAACAATGTTCTATAAGACTTCTAATATGTGTTGACTTCGCAATACACATGCCTTAGCTTATAAGGCAAGTTTTCTATATGTGGGCGACATAATTAGTTTTTTCTTTAAGCTACCAACATATGTGGCACATAGCCAACTTATTGATGACATTTCTAACCTAAAAAGTCAATTATGGATACCTATAAAGTCAAAGCAACATCTATAAAGCTTTTAGAAAGCTTTGCTAGGAGGTATTATGGAATTAACATACTTTTACTTATTTTTATCAAATCATATAGGTAATTATTGATTTACATGTGTATGTTCATAATATTATCCTTTCTTTTAGGAATAAGTTCCACAAGGAGCAGTCTTCATATATTGAGAAAATCCAAGATACAGCTAATTCTATTTGTCACATACTTTTGATCTTTATTTTCTTCAAAGATAGTTGATAGGTCTTCTCAACTATCAATAGTGTCCCATACTAGGGCAAAAAGACCACTTTGTTATTTGATTTTTATTGAGGCCTTCGTAACTTCTTTTAAATAAAATATTTAGAACCCTGTCAAGAATTGTTCCTATTTCTAATAAAATCACCAAATATCAAGAGTCTCTTCTAAGATAATGATACAAAACATGTTGTATCTGACCAACTATTCAAAGAAAGACATTTCGTTCTTGAGGATCTTCATCTCAATTTCGTCATCTTGAAGGTTGTGACAATTATAATATCTTATTTGGTAAGTTTGCAAATGAAAGCTCTTGAATTGAATCTGCCAATTATTGGTTCTCCATCTTCTTAGCGTCACAAATACAGAGAAGCTACAAAGAAAGATAGAAGGTAGAATGTAATCTTCTAAAGACCTTATTTCTTTTATAGCAAAGACATATTATTCTTCATCTTAGTTTAGATGGATATCATTGATGAAAAACCTCCACTACCTTTACTGTATTTGCAAGGTTTTTTTATTAGCTCTTATGTGCATTCACTAATATCATATCCGTGCCAATGGATAAGATATTCTAATTTATTTTGGTACTACCTTGAGTCTAGAACTTTTTTTACTTTAAATTCTTTATTATTATCCACTTGTATAGGAAGAGGTGGAGATTGTCTTCTTCTTGATATATTCATAGTCTTATATGGTTCAAGAAGAGACATGTGAAAGACAAGATGGATCTTCATTGCCTTCGATGGTTATAATCAATAAGCAATTGGATTGATTTTTTCATAAATAAAAAAAGATCCAAGCTAGCAGTAGTCTAATTTATCACAAGTACAAGTAGTATTGATATTATGACAAAACAACCATATCTTGTTACCTACATTGAATTGTGGTTGTTCTTTTTGATAGGCATCTGTATTGATCTTTTGTCATTGTTGAGCTTCTTTTAATTACACCTTCATTATTGCATGTAGCTCTAAAAATAATTTACCAAACCTTTGCCACAAGATTATCAACTTTTGAAAAGTCAAAGATATCAAGTCATAGAAGGTAACCATAATTAGCAAAAAAAAGTATTTATTGCATAAAAGAATACATTGTATTATTATAAGCAAATTTTATCAATTACAAGAGGATTTTCTAATCGTCTTGTTGATTATTGATGGTACACCTTAACTATTGCTCCAAAACTTGGTTTAAGTGCTCTGTTTATTTATTAGTTTGAAGATGAAAGGCCAAAGAAAGCTTTATATCCAAATTTAAAATCTTAAAAAGAGTTCTCAAAAATCTTCATTTAAATTGAGTCCTCCTATCCAATATAATATCATTTGGCAATCCATGATATTGATAGATATTTTCAAAAAAAAGTTTGGTAATTTCTTTACTTATAATGGATTTTGTGTATAGTAAAAAATATGCCATTTTGGTAAAATGATCTATTATTATAAATATAGAATCACATGATACTGAGACTAAAAAATCCATAATAAAATCCATGGAAATAATAGACCATGGTTTTTTTAGAATAAGTAATCGTTAAAGAAGTCCATAAGATTGATGTTGAGGAATTTTTAACCTTGAACAAATGTCACACAATTGAATAAAGTATTTTATAGCTTTTCACATTTGCAGCCACTAAAAATCTCCAAATATTAATTCCAAAGTCTTATTGTATCCAAAATGTCTTAATCCTAGAAAGTCATGCCATGCTTGAAGAACACATAAAGATATTTTTCTTTCTAGCACATATAGGCATCCTTTGAAATAAAATAGGTTGTTTTTGAACTCAAACTTAGAAATATTACAAGACTTAAAAGAAATATTCTTGATATAATGAATAAGAGGATCAAAGGTCATACTTGATTGAATTTGTTTGAGAAAACTTGAAACAACAATGAATGTTGATTTCACTACTTAAAGATGAAATTGTTCTAACTTCAATAAAATTATCTTTTATTAATCAAAAAATACATCTCCTTCTTTAGGTACAAGATAAGAACATCAAAAAAGGGCATTGAATAAACCTTTTTGTTTTCTTGATCAATAAGTAATATTGAAATCAAATCTTGACAAAAACATGCTCCAACTAATCTCATAACAATTTAAAACATCAACTGACATGAAATACTCGAGGTTCTTGTGATCTATATATATGGTGATTGGACTAGAAGTGTCTTATAGATAATAACACCATTCTTAGAAAGAATCCACAATTGCAAGAAGTTCTTTCTCATGGTTCTCATAGTTAATGTCAATTGCTGAAAATTTTATAGAATGAAAAGCTATTAGGTGAAGTTTACCATCTATTTCCATTTGTAATAGTACGGCTTCCAAAGCAAAGTCTGATGCCTTTGTTTCTGTAAAGAATGTGTTAGAGAAGTCAATGCAATATAAGATTGGTATAAAAACAAAGGACGACTTTAAAGCTTTAAATGCTGCTTCCACCTCTTCATTCCATTAAAATTTGTGTTTACAAGTTAAACATGCAAGTAGAGCTACAATTTGAGATAAGTCCTTAATAAAGCTCCAATAATAATAGGTGAATCTCAAAAAATATTAGAAATCTTAGATTTTTTTTTAGTATCTTTCAATCTATAATAGTTTAAATTTTCTTAAGATCCATCATAAGTCTGTTGTTTGAAATGATGTAACCTAAAAAGTCAACTTGAGTAGTATAAAATATACACTTTTTTATCTTAGCATAGAATCTCACTTTAGACGTAGACAAAATTTGCCTCAAGAAAGCACTATGCTCTTTACTATCATTAATTACTCAATCAAGTCTTGAGATAAGAAAGACTAAGTTTATATATGAAATTTCTCTTTTTGAGCAATTACACCAAATACATAAGCCTCAAGTAACCAACAACACCCAAAATATGTTAAAATCTCCTAAAACCTTATATATTCTTATGTAGAAATTTTCTTGAACTTCAACACCTCATATCTCTTAATTCGATTGTTTAAATAAACTCAAAATTTATATGAGATACTAATATATTCTTATTATCTTTGACAATAAATTTCAATTGCAAATTCATTGCGAAACTTGAGATATCTTGAAAACTCTAACAATCACTTTAAATCCTTGACTTTATATATCCACATGCAATTTTCTTCATATCTCACAAAATATAAGTTTAAATGCTATAAAATTTATATGTATATCTTTTTAACAAAAAATATTACATTCTCCAAAAAGTTTGAGTCAAAAATTTGTTTAATAATTCAAATTATGGCTCCAACCATTACTATAAATGAAACCATTCACTTACTCTTTTTGATTTGGAAGCACCGCTTTCAACATTAAGTTTTTTAGTTAGATTCTCTTTAATATACTCCTTGAATTTAGGCAACTCACTTTGTGATAAATTATAGATTGGTCCAAATGGCAGTTGTACTCTTTCTTGAAGGACAATTGAGTAGTCATAGGAACAATGTTTTGAAAGAGAATCTATATTATTTTTCTTAAATGTATCTTAAAAATCTTCAAATTGGCTTGGAATATTACTTGAAGTCTTTGCACCATTAGAAAGAAGTGTGGCATAAATGACATAAAGTGATCTTTATTTTGTAGCATGCAAGAAAGCTCTTGCTCCTACAAAAATAAGTCTAATTATATTAAATTTGAATTTTTTTATTTCATTAATTATACTCTTAATTATACTTTTAGAAAAGTCAAGAGTCCAAGAAATCCAATTAATTCAAATGTTGTATTTTTTTAACCATGATAAATCTAAAATGATTAGATTAAATAAAAATCTAATGATATTAAATACCAAAAAGCTATTATTACTATTAGATATTATTTTTGTGGGAAGAATTTCATAAGTAACATCTCCAAAAAACAATGGGCGACCATCTATGACTTCTTTGTTGTCGTGATGTAATACATTTATATAGTGAAATTATAATCAAAATTCAATTTCTAATTAATATCTAATTATCTTAGTTCAGTTATAATTTGAGGTATCTAAACATGGCTTTTATAAAAGCCTCTTAAATTATTTTCTTATCTTAATAGTTAGTAGGTTGAAGGTTAATTAGTAATTTTATCTTCTAGGTTGTAGAGACTCTTCTACTACCTTAGAAAGACCATAAATTGATAAAATCAGATGAAAAGAGATAAATAATTAGTATAATTAGAACTAAGGTTAAGTTGAGAGTAGGATTGGGCTAAAAAATCCTTAGAATAGATTAGATTGATACTTGGAGGTTGGCCGTTTGTGAGACAGGGTTGAAATCAGACTACTGGCCACAATAACGACAACCTGGAAAAAAATAGAGATTCATTCAAAGATTAGAGGATAAGATTTGAGATCTAGCTTGAAGTTATTTTCGAAAGCATAAGGATTGTTTTTAGGAGTTTTTTGAGGACTTAGCAATTGTTGTTCAAAGTCAGGATTTATATTGGTGATTTGGATTTTATATAATATAATTAGGGCTAGCAATTTAAGCTATTTCATGCAATTGGTATAAAATCTACAATTAAAAATTTGATACTATTTGGATTATTTTGTGTGCAAAGTATATACAAAATTTTGTGATAATCTAACAGCATTGTCGGGATAGAGAGAGTTTGCATCAAGAAAGTGCTGGGCTTTTGGCTGCCACTAAATACTCAATCAAGTCTAAGATATAAAATACCAAGTTTATATATATAATATTTTTCCTTTATAGGCAATTACATCAAAGCACAAGCCCAAGTACCAAGAAAACACCCAAATGTATGATAAAGATCTTAAAACCTTATATATCCTCAAGAGAGATGTTTCTCAAACTTCAATAGCTCATATCTCACGATCGGACCATCCAAAAAATCCCAAATTTTTCAAGAAGTACTAATATACTTTCAAAAACTTATAAAAAAAAATTCAACTACAAGTTCATTACAGATCTTGAGATATCGCCAAAACCATAACAGTAGCTTTAAACCCTAACTTACATATACTTGTGTGCTAATTTCTTCATATCTCACAAAATAAGTATTCAAATACCATAAAACTTTGATCTATAGCTTCTTAACTTAATAAATCACACATATGAAAATTTTTTAGCCATAAATTCGACCAGAAACTCAAGATATGGCTCCAACCATTACTATCAACAAAATGACTCACTTACCGCCTTTGAATTACATGTGCTATCTTCAAATGTCTATAACTCCTTCATCTAGACTTGAAATTCGTCAAAACGTATATGTAAAGTGTAGCCAAGAAAGTGTCCTCTCCAATTCCAGTCGCCGATCTTTCATTGCTCTGTGTACTCATATTTTATGCTTCAAAGAGTGACTGTAGATACAAATTTGACACCTTAACTTTGAACACCTATATCTCCTTCACAAAAACTCGAAATCACACAAAATATTCATCCAAATTATACTCAAAATCCTGAAATTTCTGACCTTAGCCTTAAAAGCTTGAATGAATTCGAAACAGAAACCCTAATCCCTAATAAGGCCTCAGGCAGCGTGCTTGAAGCCCATTGGACATGGCCTTCAACCAATAGGAATGAAGTTTCTCATTCTTTGCCTTCATCCAACCATACCTTATTTTCATCCCTTCCAATAAGCCTCCTATTAGTTAAAATTTTATTCTTTAGACTCCAACCTTCTCTTAAGATTTATACTAAATATCTAAATCGTACATAATATAAACACTATAATCAAAATAGATAAATCTCCAAATAAATTTTCTTATATCAATTCTCTTTAAATTTATTTACTAACCACTCTAATCTACATCAAGACTTACAAATATATTATATTTTTTAATTAATTTTTACATACTAAAAGCAATTATAATATGACAACGTGGTTTAGAGATATCTAGTTTTTAGCACGAGAAGATTTCAAAAGTTGGCAGTTTGAGGCTGAGTAGGGTTTCTATGATATCTAGAGATCTATCAATTGGATCAAGATGAAATTTGGCACGGTGTTGAAGGACTTGAAGATTAAGCTGTTTACCAATTTTGAGTCAAAGTTAATGATTGGAAAGAGAGAAATCATTGCTGGGATTTCTACTTCACTCTTCAAGTTGGTGGCTGAGTGACATCAATGCAATTTTCGGAGGTTTTCTCACAATTTGTATGTTGGATTGGACTAAAACTTCTTGAACATATAGAAGAATTACATTGACAATTGCATGGAAAATTTTACATCGAGTGGACAGTCGGATTGGATGTTACAGCTTGTTAAAGCTCATTGATTAGAATTGAGGCTAATAAGAAAAATCTAAATTGCTTAAATATGAAAGTAACAAGGTAATTGGGATTTATGTATAATTAAGGCTATTAAAAAGAGTATTTTTAGCACTTTTGAATTAAAATTCAGATTATATTCTTCTTGTATGGATGAAACTTTTTAGGATTTCTTGGATACTTGTGAAGTACAACCTCACCTTCCACAGCTAGGTGCCCGGTGCATTTCCGAGCGAGACAACATATAATATGACAATATGAACAAGTTTAATTTTTCTTATTAAAGATATATTAAGTCTTTTAGAAAATTCTTCATTTAAAAAATATGTTGAGGCTCTTGAATCTAATAAGATAGATGCTTTATAATGTGTTCTAAAATAATATTTAATGTAAAACAAAGAGAGATTTTTTAGGAGAAAATAAGGCCTTTATTAGGTATTTTATTAAGGTTACAGTCGCATGGTCTCTATTGTAGCTAAACAAACTTGTTTTTTGATATATTATCTTCTCTGATATTCATACTTCTTATTTTATGATTACATCACTTTTTCAATCAATATTGAGTAGTGTGCTTGAATTCTCCACAATATAAACACAATCCTTGTTGATGGCGACAAGTTTTTTTTTGCTTAATAAGAGGTTTGTGTCATGGACATATACATTGTTCTAATAGTTATTTATATGATTAGGTAGAAGTAGATAAATATAGATTAATTTCATAAAGTCTTTTAGAGAAGCTTCCTAGAATCTTCATAGATACGATTTTAACTTTAAATGTGTTTGTAGGTTAATAACTTAGCCAACAAGTTAATCACATATTGGTAGCTTATGAAACAAGTTAATTCAGTATAGTAGCTTGTGGAACAAGCCTACTATGTAGCATATACATAGACAACTTGCATTGCAAGTTTAAACATGTGGCTAGCAAAGTCAATACATGCTAGAGGTCCTATAGAATATTGCCATGTAGCTCTTAGTTATAGAGTATATATGGAGGCAAGAATGAAACCTTCACTCTTGTCAACATCTTTTTAGTCTTTAGTTTTATTTCAAGACTTTCTAATCTTCTTGTTTTTGGAAATAGCTATTTTAGTTTAATATTACATCATCTTTTGAATGACTCCCTAGTTTTCTTCAGTGATACAAGAGTGTATTGAGGATTTTCTTTCTTCAAGATTCATGTCTTTGAAAATTTGACAAGAATGTTAATATATTATTTTTGTCTTATTTTAGAAGTGAATGGATTATCCTACTTCTATTTTTATATTTTGAAGCTTATGGACTATCCACCTTTAAATAAAAAATCTTATTTCTTAACGCTGATTTTTTTTTTTAATGAGAGTGGATTATCCCTCTTTGTGAAAAATTTTATTAGAGATTGTGGGTTACCATCTTCTAATTTAATTTTTTGGATTTGTTTGAATTTTCTATAGAAAGAAAGATTATAGATGCTACTCCTAGCAAAAGTGAAAATAGATTTACAACTATTGCGGATCTTTACAAACTTGTCAACATTCTTAGGACAAAAATTTCATACATCACCAACGTCAATCACGAGAGTACTACTTCTATACCTATAAAAAAAGTCTAAGGTCTACATCAAAAATTATATAGTTGAGAGAAATAAGTCAATCAATCTTATAACCAAATTCAGAGGATCTTGCTTCTATAAGCTCAAGAAAGGTAAGAATTAATATACTCGAGAAGTTTGATGGAACAAGATCAAAATTTCAAGGATTTTTACAACAAATTAAGCTCTACTTAAGATTATATTATTTCTAATATGCAGATGGATTTACTCAAGTCCACTTCATAGGCACACTTTTATCTAGAAATGTTCTTTTTTAATTTGCACCTTTGATGGAAAAGGCTTCACGACTTCTTTATAATTTAAATTTATTTTTAAAAGTATTTATGCCCACATTTGGAAAAAGTGATTGGTAACAAGTAATAAAGATAAAACTCTTATCTTTACAATAAAAATCACAATCAGCAACCACATATATTGCTGAATTCTAAAACCTCACTTACAACGTTGACTAAAATCACAAAGCACTTATCAATCAATTTCAATATGGGTTGAATGATAGCGCCAAAGATTTGTTATTAACAATACCAAATGCACAACATTTAAAACAATTTATTACTCAAGCCATTGCATGCAAAATCATTTATTTGAAAGACATCAAGAATAAAGATTTGGCTAGAGAAAAACAAGTCAAGTAATGGCAGCAGTTTTCAAATTTTTGAAATATATTCATCAAGGCTGAAAGTAATGCAAACTGATACAATACATTTTAAATCTCTAACGGAGTAAGAAAAGACTCGACATTACCAAGATGGTTTATATTTGTATTCAAGAGAAGTTAAATACACTGCTGAATATTGTTCAAAGAAGCAACACAATTACATAATGAGAACCTCAATTATCAAAGAAGTTAATGTGTCCAAAAATAATTTTTTTTAGCTACAATAGAGACTGTTGTTGTATTATAAAAGCTTATTGTATGTAAAAATTAGTTAAAATATATTATATATTATTAAATCTAGATGTATGTTAGAATGGTTAGTGGATTTAAAAAACTTTATTTTAAGTTTTATCTTTTTTGATTATAGCATTTTAAAAAAATTGTAGGACCTAAATGTTTAGTATAAAGCCTTGAGAGGAAATTAGAGCCTAAAGAAGAAATTCTTAACTAATAGGAAGCTTATTGAGAGAGATGAACGCAAGGCATGGTTGGATGAAGGCAAGGAATGGGAATCTTCATTCCTATTGGTCAAAGGCCATGTCCAATAGACTTCAAGGAGACTGCCTGAGGCCTTATTAGATATTAGAATTTTTTTTTGAAAGAATTCGAGCTTTAGAGGCTAGAATCATCAAGTTTAAGATTTTGGACACGGATTGGATACAAATTTTGTATGATTTGGAGTTTTTATGAAGGAATTATTGATGTTCAAAGTTAAGGTGTTAATTTCATAGCTACTGTCACTCTTTGAGGCATAACATACGTTTCAAGAGAGAAACAAAGGATCGGTGATTAGGATTAAAGAGAACACTTCTTCAACCATGCTTTTTATATATTATTTAATGAGTTTCAAGTTTAAATGAAGAAGTTATAGAGGGTTGAAGTCAATGTATTTAAATCAAAGGTAGTAAGTAAGTGATTTTGTTCATAGTAATGGTTGGAGCCATATCTTAGATTTTTGGACGAATCTTTCGCTCAAACCTTTTGAAGAATATAGATTATTATGTTAAAAAGCTATAAATATAAATTTTGTGGCATTTGGATGTTTAGTTTGTGAGATATGAAGAAAATTGCATATAGGTGTATAAAAACTAGGATTTGAAGCTACTGTTAAGGTTTTGGTGATATCTCAAGATCCGCAATGAATATGCAGTTGAAATTTTTTGTAAAAGTTGATAAGAATACATCACTACTTCTTATAAAATTTGAGTAAGTTTGAAAAGTCAGATCAAGAGATATAAAATATTGTAGTTCCAAAAAAATTTCACATAAGGATATACAAGGTTTTAGAGGATTTTATCATATTTTTGGGTGTTGTTGGTTACTCGAGGCTTATGTATTTGGTGTAATTGCTCCAAAAGGAAAATTTTATATATAAACTTAGGGCTTTCTTTATTTTGAAGCTTAATTGAGCAATTAGTGATAGCTAGGAGCGCAATGCTTTCTTGAGTCAAACTCTCTCTATCCCAATATATTGGTGCTTCCACTTAGAGAGCCTTAAGATACTAATTATCTCAATAAGTTAAGATAGGAGATGAAATCCATGGATTTACATTACTAGGTGGAGTGGGTGCCCATGATTTATTTAGGGCATTTGCCCAATTTATGGAAGAAAGGCAATAGGTTCATAGGGAGGATAGGAATACCATCAAAGCTTTATAAGTAGTGGTGGATAAAATTAGAGGAATATCACTAAGTTTCTCATGATTTATATATATGAAATGGAGGTGCATCAAATTTTTAAAATGAAGATGATTACCACCTTTGATTTGGTAGTCGTACCAAAAATTAGAGAGATCATACAAAAATTGCATATTGAGACTATATCATGGAAGAAAATTTTGAAGAACTCTTAAAAGCTGAATTTTTTGAGAAAGACTAAGAAAGAATGACAAAAAAAACTTTTTTGGAATGGATTGAACAAAGGCTAGGGAATCAAATGGCTCCAAATGAATTAATTAGGAAATTTGAGACCAATTGTAGGGCAGGTATTTGCACAATTTACAATACCAGAAGCTAGAATTAAGATTGATATGGGAGATGAGGTTTAATTAAATATGAAGAGACTATAGAAGAGCATCAAATGAAATGTGCACCTATGGGATTTATTGAAATAAAGAAGAATGCACAAGAAGCATGTGTGAACACTTGCTCTAAATGTGATAATGATAGAATGGGAAGTAGTAGCTATTCAGTTCTTTACTAAGCTAGAGCTACTATGAAGACATATGTGAAGTTGGGAGACTCTCAAGATCCAATTTTGGCCTTAATTGATCATGGATCTGAAATCAATATCATGTCAAAGTTGATATATGAGAAAAATAAGCAGCCAATTGATATCAATGATGGTTGGATAATTAGAGCTACAAACAATCAACAAGGTGATTTATATGGAGCTTAAGCAGCTATAAAGACTAAGATTGGAGATGTGGAAGTGGAACAAAATTTCTTTGTGCAAAACTCTGCTACAAATCCGGTAATATTTAGTCAATCCTATATTACAGCTGCTAGAATGGAAACTAAGACACAGAATTGGATATCAATTTATTCAAGAATCATTAGCTAAATTGAAGATTGGAAGAGATGATTTCTTGACATCAATGAAGAAAAATATATTTTAAAAAATACTTATTAGGCATGGTAAGGCATTTGCCTTAATTCTTGATGAAATTGGATGTATGGATTCTAATGTTATAGTACCTATGGTAATCTTTACTGTGCCACATGTTCTATGAGATTTAAAATCTATACTTGTACCTAGAGCTTTACTTTCGAAATTGATAGAATTATTAAAGGAGAAGGTGAAGATGGATATTTTAGAACCTTCAATTACTCTTTATTCTAATAGATGGTTCACAGTACTAAAGAAGTTAGGAGCATTAAGATTTATTGAGGATTTGCAACCTACAAATAGAATAACTATTCAGAACATAGAATCAGGTCTTATAGTACATGAAGTGGCTGAATAATATGTAAGTCATGCCATCTATTCTATTGGAGACTTATATTCTTGATATGACCAATTTCAATTGGCTAAAGAGAGTACGGATTTAACTACCATAAAGACTCTTTTGGGTTTAATGAGGATGTGTACCTTACCTCAAGGTCCAACCAACTCAGTGGCTCATATACAAAATGCTATGAACCAAACATTAAAAGAATTTATACTTAAAAAAATCATTCCATTTTTGGATAATATACCTATAAAAAGAGATAAAAAAGAAGACAAAAATGAGATTATGGAGATTGAAGGTTGTAGAAAGTTTGTCAAGAAGCATATTGAAGATATAGCTTGAATATTGGAGAGATTGGAGTTAGTTAATCTCACATTATCTTTGGAAAAATCAAGCTTTGGAGTTGATGAGATTTTAGTGGTAGGTTACATGTATAGCAAGTATAATAGAAAATCAAATCCTGATAAAATTGATGCTATATCTAGAATGAAGCTTATAAAAATATTACAGAAGCTAGAAGGTTTTTAGGAGCATGTATTTTCTATCACATTTAGGTGCTTCACTTTTTCCACATCTCTAAGCCATTATACAATTTATTGAGGAAGGATAAGAGAATTTTTTAGATAAAAGAACAAGAAGAAACTATAAAAAATGTGAAAAAGATGTTGAGTTCACCATTTGTGCTTAGATAAGTAGATTATTAATGTGAAAGACTAGTAGTTGTAACAGTGGATACAAGCCCTATAACAATTGGATGGACTATTGGACAAGATGATGTAGAAAGAAAAAGATTTACTATAAGGTTTGGAGCTAGGGTTCTTACAAAGTAGCAAAGGACTTATTTCTAAGTTAAAAGGGAGCTTTTGAGAGCTCTCATTGCTCTAAAAGTTGAGAGAAATTATTTGGTTGGAGCAAGTATGGTTTTGAAAATAGATTATTTGTTATTACTTGAAATGATAATTAACTATACTAGTCCAAATATTGCCATGTTAAGATGGATAGCCTACATAAGAACATTGTATTGAAGAAACACAATAAGCAAGATACAAGTAAGTAAAAATCAGTAAGATTAGATAAAAGAGAAGTGTGGAATGAGATACCTCTCACTTCTAACACTTTTTACTTATAGATAGAGGTTACATCCATTTTGGCTAGTATTCATCTTACTTTCATCCAACTAAACCCTAGATTCCTCTTAACCTAGTTGCCACCTATAACCCTAGCTCAATTCATTTGGCAATGATATCACTTCTTCTTAGTTTTCTTATTTCTTTTGTGTTAGTGTTAATTCTAATGAAGAGGATCGATTTAATGAATCAATGTTTGATTTACAAAGTTGTTTATGGATCACTGTTTATCAATTGTTGTGAAAGATTGAGGACGTATGGAAGTTTTCAGTCATCGTTTATTGCAAGGTTGTAAGTTCAGTGGAGAGGAATTGTAATCAAAGAAATTGTCTTGATCAGATTCTTTAGATTGGAAGTTATTCGTTCCAGGGTTTGGGATATGCTTGTGTGTTCGTGAATTATACAGGGTACTGAAATTGATGTCGTGGATGTTATTGTATTGATATGAGAGAGTGGACAGTAGGAGGAAAAGTTAAGTATTCTTCAGTATGGTAAGCATTCAGCAGTAGCAGTTAATTGCGTGATCCTAACAATTGGAGCTCATATACATGGTCTTTTCTTGTGTTCGAATTCCTCTATACGAGTTTATTCTAGGAGGTTTCTTCCAAAATAAGTAAAACAACAACCATAGAGGTTTTTCTTCATCTTTGGCACATATAAGACGTCTTTCAATCTGATCTTCTTGGTTTGGCCTTTCACAACAATCTCTATAACAATGGAACCCATTTCAATAGCTTGTACTATGCCATTGTCTCCCATGAGGATATTTGCTGTTGAAATCTCTTCATAAATGTCAAATAAACACTTGTATGGAGTCATGTGCTTGGTGGCACTAGAATCAATGATCCACTTGGACATAACAGCCATGGAAGTACCTTCACTTGCCATGAATGCATAATCATCACCTCCATATTCATCACGAGCATTGTTTGCACTTTCTCTATCCCGTTTCTTAATCTTGTAGTAATTTCGAGCAAAGTGACCTGGTTTTCTACAAATGAAGCAAATTCTCACATTGCCACGTTGGTTGGAATGACTCCTCTTACCTTGCCTTAAAAAGAGAGCCGAATCTTCACTTTGGGACTCTTTTTCTTTTCTCTTAGTCACTTCATAGGCAAGTCTTGCTGTTACATAATCCATTGTGAGTTCTTTTTCTTTGATGGATTCCAATGCCACAATGAGGTAGTTGTAGGACTTGGGAAGGCTCATAAGCAAGGTCATGATAATATCACTCTCTTCTAAAGGCTTGTCAACAATAGCAAGTTGATTAGCAAGAGCCTTTACTTTGTTGACATGAGCTATGAGGTCTTCACCTTCTTCCATCTTACAAGTGAAGAATTTCCTCCTTGTGAAGATGATATTGGACAAGTTCTTGCTCTCATATATGTTGCAAAGAGTCTTCTATGCTTGTGCTGGTTCTTTGTAAGAGATGATATGAGAAAAGTTGGCTTCATCCAAATTAATGGTAATCATATCAAAAGCCTTCTTTTCACATCTTGTGAAGTCTTTCCTCTCTTTAACATCAGCATGCATACTTGGAGGCTCTTCACTTTCATCTACAATGTCCCAAACGTCTAAAGACGCCAACAAAAGTTCCATTTTGACCTTCCAATGGTAAAAATTGTCACCTCTAAACTTCTCAATCACTCTCAAAACTTCACCCTTACTTGAAGCCATGTTTTAGAAGAGTTCTATCAAAAAATATCAAAAAAAAGAGTCTCTATGTGCTTAAAATCACTAAAACAATTTTGTACTAGCAAAATCTCAAAATACCTTCTTGTGAATAAATGAATGTTTCTTCACTCCAAACACTCCCGAATCAACTTTTGAAGCTTCTAAGAAGTATGTGAACTCCAATCAACCTCACCATCTAGTTCTTCCACTCATAAAACTCACTTTCTTACTACAAAATCAAAGACACTATCAAGGTCTTTGTTTAAGGTCTTAATCACTCAATTTTAGGAGTTAAGAACCTTCAAACTGATATAAGAGATCTATAAGGCCCAAATCAAAACCTCCACAAGTCAAAACACTAGATTAGATCAAATAATCTCTAACATCAGCAAATACCATAAGATCTATTCCACACAAAAATAACAACTAGCAAATGACTTCAATTTACTTGAATAATATAACAAAGTGTGTGTAGACCCATAACCTTTTGAAGAAACACAATAAGCAAGACACAAGTAAGTAGAAATCAGCAAGGTTAGACATAAGAGAAGTGTGGAATGAGATACCTCTCACTTCCAACACCTTTTATTTATAGGTAGAGATTACATCCATTTTGGCTAGTATTCATCTTACTTTTATCTAACTAAATTCTAGATTCTTCTTAATCTAGCCATCACTTTAAATCCTAGCCACCACCTATAACCCTAGCCGCCACCTTGGTTACTTTCCTTTATCCTTTTGCTACCCTTTGACCATTAGCAACTTATATAAGATAATATCTTTTACCTTCTAACTTATCCTCTATTAACTTTAATACATTGAATCATGTTTTAATACATATCATTGATAAAGAAAACTTGGTAGTGGATATGATATCTAAAGCTAGATATATCTTTGAAGAAGAGATGATGGTACATGAAAGAGGTGAAGATCAAGAAAAGAAGAGTTATGGAAATTCATTTACTACTGGTGGAATGGATTTTGGTGATAAGGTTCAAAATTTCTATGAAGGTTTATATGAAGGCAAATTGAAGGATATTAGAATTTATTTAAACACAATAAAGAAATAAGAAAGAACGATGGATAAAATCTTTAAAAATATTAGACATCAATCCTATGGTTATCTACTTAGGGATGGATTTCTATGGAAGTGGCAAAAAATAAGTGACAAAATCCTATTGAATATAGTATGAGATCTTGAAACTAAATTTAAGGTTTTAAGAAAATATCATGATACACTTTGGGCAGGGCACAGAAGAATTTGGGCCACATATACCAAGATCAAGGAAAGGTATTGGTAGAAGGATTTATACAAGGATATAGAAGATTTTGTGAGCTCATGCACAGAGTATCAACTACAATCTAAAGTTAGGTATAGAGATGGATTACATCCTACTTATCCACCTTCAATATATTTTCAATGGGTAATTGATTTGGTAGCTATGCCATCAAAACTTTGGATTATGAAATATTTGATTTTGTCAAAAGAAGAGCTATCAAATTATATTGAAGAGAGGGCTGTGAGAACCAAGAATATAAAGGCAGTATGTAGATTTATACTAGAAGACATCTTTAGTAGATATGGTAGCATTTGGAGGATGAGAGTTGACACATGAGAATTGGATGCCATTTAAATAAAAGAACTTTTCAACAGGTATGAAGTTCAATTGAAGTTGACTACTTCTTATAATCTTGAAGCCAATGGAAAGAGTGACAGAGGTCATCTTCTTATCATTTATGCATTGGTAAAGGCATGTAAAGGTAAGTCAATTCAATGGCCTAAATTGCTTCCATTTGCTTTATAGGCTAATAGAACTACTCACAGTACTGTCACTAGTTATAATCCTATGGAGTTAATGTTAAGACAAAAATCTATGATGAGAGTTGAAAAAATCTATTCTACATGGATGTTTTTATGTTAAAATGATGATATTAATAGAAAAAGATTATTGGAGCTTCAAAGCCAAGAGTTGAATAGATTACCTAAAGACCTATAAATTATAGCTAAGAGATTAAAGGAAGCAAGATTAAAAAATAAATAAAGATTTCATAAGACTCATAAGTTGAGGCCTAAGCCTATAGAGATTGGAAACTGGATTTTAGTTTATAATAGTAGCCTTGAACATCAAGATAGTATTGTAAAGAAATTAGCAAAAAAATGGTTTGGACCATATACGATAGTTATAGTCAATGATAATGCCACATATACTTTATGTGAGTTAGATGGAGCTATCATTAGAATTTTAATAGCAGAAAAGATGATAAAGGCTTTCAAGAGAAGAGATAGCCGATTTCAAATAGAAGACCTTGAAGAATTCTTATTTCAATATTTGAACCAAAAACATGAAGAAGAAGATGCAGAAAGAGATGAAGTTAAAGAAAAAGAAAATAGAGATGGTAAAATTGGCACATGTCAAAGGATGTGCAGATTTAAAGGAGGTGGATATCTTATTGTAAAAGCTTCTAGTATGTAAAAATTAGTTAAAATATATTATATATTAATAAATCTAGATGTATGTTAGAATGGTTACTAGATTAATTTAAAAAGAATAGATTTAAGAAACTTTATTTTTAATTTTATCTTTTTTTGATTATAGCATTTTAAAAAAAATTATAAGACCTAAATATTTAGTATGAAGCCTTCAGAGGAGATTAGAGCCTAAAGAAGAAAATATTAACTAGTAGGAGGCTTATTGAGAAGGATGAAAATAAGGCATGGTTGGATGAAAGCAAGGAATGGAGATCTTCATTCCTATTGGTCAAAGGCCATGCCCAATGGGCTTCAAGAAAGCTGCTCAAGGCCATATTAGGGATTATGGTGTCGTATGGAATGATTTGCTATCTGGAAATATATTAGGTATCTAACTGTAGAGAGTTTAGCTTAAACCTTTATGAATCTTGTCTTAGCCTCCCAAAACTTCTTTGATTTGCATAAAACTCAAAATATAACAAAATCCCTTCAAAACATATTTTTTCCTCGAAGGATTTTCTTCTTCTAAACTTTAGAAATTCATAACTCTTGATCTAGCCATTTAGTTTGCCTCAAATTTATAGAGTAGGTAGAATTCACTCTTGAATTTTACCAAAAAAAAACCAACTACAAATTCACTTCCAATCTTCAAGCATCTAAGAAATCCTAGCAGATATTCTAAACCCTAATTTATAAGCACTTGAGCACTATTTTCTTAATATCTTAAGAATCCAATACTCAAATATCATCAAACTTATATAAAAAGTTTACTAACATAAAATTACACATTTCTTAAAATTTTGAGCCAAAATCTTGTCAAATTGCTGAAGATATAGCTCAAGCCACAACCACTAGTAAATCAGATCACTTACTACCCTTAGATTGCATGTGCTGACTTCAAAATCCAATAACTCCTTCATTCCAACTTGGAATCCAGCAAGCACTATATGAAAAGTATAGCCGCAAAAGTATTCTTTGTAGTCAAAGTCACCGATCTTCAATTGCTATCAATTAGCATGCGTTATGCCAAAAAGAGTGATAGTAGCTCTCAAATCAATAACTTAACTTTGAGCGCCTATATCTCCTTCATATAAATACCAAACCATATAAATTTATACCAAAACTATAGCCAAAAACCTAAACTTGCTGACTTTAGCCTTCAAAGATCAAATGGCCCCAAAAAACTAACCCTAATCTCTAATATGGCCTCGGGCAACCTCCTCAAAGCCCATTGGTCATGATTTTTGACCAATAGGAATGGAGATTTTCATCATCCATCTCAATTCATCTATATTGGTGCTTATTGTTCTTTTTGCGTTCAAGCTTCAATATACCAAAGCAATTGAATTAATAGAGGTGGGTTTGAATACGAGGAAAGACTAGTCATATGAATTGGATCTGTTAGTGTCACAATTGATTGTATTCTAGCTATCTAAAATCAAGTATCAAACTACAAAACATCGAGGCTTACTACTTTCATCTTAATTCAACCCATAATCCATTCTACGATTATCAATTCAATAATACTTCTCTCAATCACAATTCTTCATAAGCAAATAATAAAAAAAACAAAGAGGTAGCACCAAGCTTACCCTGGCTTACGACTCTCAGTCTGGCTTCTGGCTTACAACTCTCAGTCTAGCTTTGATCTCTCTTTCCTCAACTTCTTTATCCTACCAAAAAGATGATTCGTCAGCCAGCGGATTTCAAAGGTTATGACCCTTTGAATTCTTAATCATTTATTCCACTAACAATCTACTGTTACCAGTTAAACTGCCTAGCCATCAATCTAATTATTAAGGTTGTCAATAACCAACCAGTAACTTACCACAAAGTTTATTTACCTATTCTACATAGCCCCACTCCTAATTGTATAGTGTCTTCGCAAACATTATTTAGCCTCAACTTATAAAGACGTAGCAGCGTTGGTTTCTTCAATCAATGGCGTTGGCTTACTAATTTTTGAATTGGTGATCTTCTCCTCTACTACATCTTCGTCGTTTGCCTCGATATTCAAAGATTCTCCATCCAAATACGTTGTCAGATCTTCATTCAACAAATCCAATTCTTGTAACTGAGACTCACGTTAGGCAATTTGGTTGTTATGATGTCGTACTATAAATGCTTACAATATGTAAAAATTAGTTAAAATATATTATATGTTGATAAATCTAGATGTGTGTTAGAGTGGCTAGTAGATTAAATTAAAAGGAGTTGATATAAGAAACTTTACTTTGTTTCTTTACTTCTTTTGATTTTGACATTAAAAAAAATATATATATAAGACCTAAATATTTAGTATGAACCTTTGGGAGAAGGTAGAAGCCTAAGGATGAAAATCTAAACTAATAGGAGGCTAATTGGGAGAGATTAAAACAAAGCATGGTTGGATGAAGGCAAGGAATGAGAAACTTCAGTCCTATTGGTCGAATACTATGTCCAATGGGCTTCAAGGAGGCTGCCCGAGGCCTTATTAGGGATTAGGATTCCTCTTTCGAGGGCATTCGGAGATTACAAGCTAGGGTTGTAAAGTTTAGGGTTTGGGGTACAATTTGTGTGCAAAAATTAGAGGATTTGGAGTTAGGGTGAAAAATAACCATTTGAAGTTAAGGCATTTATTTAAGACATACCGTTCCTCTTTTGAGAGTACGAGGAGTTTTACAGTAGTTGTTGAAGATCGGAAGGTGCGATTGGAACAGCAATTTCAAGGCCTACATCTTTCATGAAAGAATTATTGCTTTTAGAGTTCATATGAAGGAGTTGTAAGGAGTTCAAGGCGGCACTTCCAAATCAAAGGCAGTAAGTAAGCGGTTTTGTTTGTAGTAATGGTTGGAGCTATAACTTGAGTATTCGGATGAATTTTTAGCTCAAACTTTTGGAGAATGTAAGTTTTTGTGTTAAAAAGCTATACTTACAAATTTCGTGGCATTTGAGCTTATATTTTGTGAGATGTGAAGAAAATTGCACGTGGATGTATAAAGACAAGGGTTTGAAGCGACTATTAGGGTTTTCAAGATATCTCAAGATCTGCAATGAATTTGCGGTTAAAATTTGTTGAAGATGTTAATAAGAATATATCAGTACCTCATGTAAAATTTGAGTTTGTTTGGACGGTCGGATTAGGAGATATGAGGTGTTGAAGTTCGGAAAAATCTCCACATAAGAATAAACAAGGTTTTAGAAGATTTTATCATATTTTGGAAGTTGTGGGTTACTTGAGGATTGTATATTTGGTGTAATTACTCAAAAAGAAAAAATTATATATAAACTTAGGGCGTCCCTTATTTTCAAGTTTGATTGAATAATTAATGATAGCCAGAAGCCCAGCATTTTCTTAAGACAAACTCTCTCTACCCCGACAATGCTCCTCGAACATCTTCTGCCTTTCTTCTGTCAGTTTCAAAGGTATCTCTGAAGGTGTTGTCATTGAAATTGACATATTGGTCCGCTGTCATGTTGTAACATGTCTATATGATGAAAATATAAATGAAGAAGATTTATTAATATTTAGTCACCTTGGATGTTAGAAGCGGCGGCCAATTCCAGTGTAAATATTGAGAGGCCAGGTTCAATCACCCCGTTACAGTCAGCCAGGGCATACTCATCAATAACGAAATGCTCCATTCGATTCCAGTAACGGGAGTCAGCAGGAAGGCATAGGACCAATTCAACGTCGGGTGAGCTTGGTTTGGAGAGCCAATTGGATCCAATTTCAGAAGACATCTAATCCAAGTCCTATTACGGGCCTCTTACCTAGTATGAGACCTGTCTTGGTCGGGCAACTCAATGCGGTCCAGTTACGGGGCTTCGATTTTGTTTCAGGTTGTTCCGTTCTTTGTGCTATTCCGGGAACATCCATTCTGTAAAAAGATCTCTTAAAGGCGAAAATGGAGAGGGAGAAAGTGGGGTCGGCTGTTCCAATTCGGGAAATCCAAGGCGGAAGAATATGATCTTCTCAGGGTAAAAGAGGAGGGTGGGTTAAGAAATGGATTTTTTTGAGAATCGGGGTTTTTAGGTCGGAGAGCTAGCTTCATGCTTTCAGAAAAAGATGGAGAATTGAGATTTTTTTTATATAGGGTTATGGAGAGACTGAGAGAAGGGGGGATTGTTGAAAGTCAGTGTTATATTAGTGAACTGGATTTTTTTCCGAAAGAGAGAAAAGATTGGTACTCTTGATTGTTGATGGAATGGGAGATACTTCTGTGGTTGAAATTCAGAGTTATCTAGAAAGTTGAGTATGCTGAATGCATGCGTGGTTGTGTTAATCTAACTGTACAAATAGAGGATATCTGCCAACAGTTTAAAGAGGTATTGGAAGTTGGTAAATTGGAATTTGTTTAGGATTTCTATGATAACTAGGGACCTACCGATAGGGATAAGAGGAATATCGGCGAGCGGCTAAGGGACATCGGTGCAGATTGCAGCATAGCCTCACAATCTGTAAGCGGGGTTGAACTGAAACTTCTTGAGCATTCGAAAGGGCTTGTAGAAACAGTAGCAATAGATGTTTTATAACAAGTCGGAAGGACTGATTGAGGATCACAGCTTGCCGAAATTCACGATCTAGGATTAAAGTAATTAATGATAAAGATAAAATAAAAAACATAAAATAAATAAAATAAAATAAAAATAACAAAAGAGATTGAAGTTATATAGGATCTCTAGGCATTTTATATTGGAATTAAGCTTTTACATTGCAATCCGATATAGATTGTATTTGGATAGTCAAGAATCCAATAGACTGCTTGAGTACTAGCGAAACACCATACTACCTCCTACAGCCAGATGCTTGGCACGTTCTCAAGCAAGATAGCACGTAATATGACACCACACTAAATTATTGGCCTCCTTTGCTAATGTGGCTACTTTAGTCTGCAACATTGCAACGTCTACCTGCAGTCGTTCTTACCTTTCTTTACAATCAATATCCATCCTTGCTTTCTTAGACACCATATTTGCCATCTTCTCCTTAACCACAAAAAAAAAACACGATGCTTATGAAGAGTCCCCCTCCTACTTTTTACTATGATCCAATCAATTAGGTTGACTCCTCTTTTTGTAACAGAAAATCCGCCTTGGGTTTATGGATAGTAAAGTTTAAGTTGATTATCATTGTTCCGTGTCATAAATTTAGTACTTATAAAATCTTCGAATTGTACTGGACCATTTGAAAATCTGTCAATAACTCGATATGGCCCATGCCATCGAACTTGAAATTTTTCTGAAAATTTTTTAAATCAACTATCATAAAGAAGTACCAAATCATTGGGCATAAAAGTCTTTGGTCTAAGTTTACTATCATAATAAGTCTTCCTTCGTTTTTGTATTGTTTCCATTATCATTAATGTATTGGCTCTAGTTTTATTTAATTTTTCCAATTCTTCTAAACGGTGCCATAATAAATCCTGATCTCCCAATCTATTATTTATAGCAATTCATAAACTTTGGACTTCCAATTCAATAGGTAATATTGCTTTGTGGCCATAAATCAATTGGAAAGGGGTAGCATTGGTAGTAACTTTATACGTAGTATGATATGTCCATAAAGGTGTGAACAACTTAGTGTCCCAATTTGATCCCGCTCTTGAAACTTTTTTTGTTAAGATTTTATTTAAAATTCGATTAAGCTTTTCCATTTGTCCATTGGCTCTAAGACGATATGGTGTAGTCTTCTGATGTTTTATCTCGTATTAAGCCATAAGTGCTTCAATTGTATTATTTATAAAATAAGTTCCTTAATCACTAACTAATTCTTGTAGACAACTGAACCATGTAATAATATTTTCATACAAAAAGGTTGCTATTGTACTTGCACTATCGATTTTTGTAGCTATGGCTTCAGCCTATTTTATTACATAATCTGTTGCTATCAGTATATATCGTTTTTGTCTATTTTGAAGCTGGTGCAATTGGTATCACAAAATCAATTCCTCATTTTTCAAAAGGCGCTTGAGTCAGAATTGGTACCAATGGCATTGCTGAAGTTCGAGTAGGTCGACCCATTTTTTGACATGGATCACAATGATGGACAAATTGGTGGGCATCTGCAAACAGTTTTTTCCACCAATAACCAGCCTGTAAAGCTTCATGAGCTATGTTATCTCCCACATAATGTCCACCATGACTGTCCAAGTAGCAACCTTCTAATATAGTATGCACTTCAGTTTGATAAATACAGTGTCGCAAAACTCCATCCTTGGCTTGTTTATATAAAGCTTCACCAATTATCGTATAAGATACATATTTTAATATTAAGCATCATTTAAGCTTTTCATTGAAATTAAGTGGAAAGGTTTGAAATGTCAAGTATTGAATTATTTCACTATACTCCGGAGTAATTACATCTACCGCAAACATTTCCGCATCGGGTAGTGCATCATTAATGGGTTCATTACCCAATATATTGGATAATCGAGATAAATGGTCTACATTAGAATGTGATTTCCCTGGTCTTATCTGAATAGTAAAGTCAAATTCTTGCAAGAGTAAAATCCATCGTGGAATACGACCACTCAATTGAGACTTATTAATCATATATTTTAAAGCATCATGGTTGACATGGAAAACAAATTTATAACCAAGAAGATAATGTCGAAACTTTTGTACGGAATAAATCATTCCCAGTGCTTCTCTTTCGGTTGTTGTATAATTTTTTTAAGCTGCTATTAATTGACGACTTGCATAATAAATAGGGTGATTAAAACCCCGATCATCTTTCTGGCTTAGGATAGAACCAATCGCGACATTAGATGCATCCACATAAACTTGGAATGGTTTTGTCCAACAAGGTGCCACCAATATTGGTGCTGAAACCAATTTTTGTTTCAATGTTTTGAATACAATTATACATTCCTTTGTCCAAAATGGATTGATCTCATCAATTAATTGTTTCTTCAAGAGATTTGTCAAAAGAAGACATATAACTACGAATAGATAGATAAATCACCGATAATAACTGACATGGCTGACAAATACTTAAACACCTGTAATAGTGTCTAGTTGCTTTAATTCTACTATAATCTTTATTTTATCTAGATCTGTAGCAATGCTTGCCATCGAAACTATATGACCCAACAGTTTATCAGAAGGTACAACAAATTGGTACTTTTTTGAATTTAAAGAAATTCCATATTAGGCACATTAATTCAAACATTGACCTAAACATTCTAAATGCCTGGTTCTTATACTAAATGTACAAAAATCATCTAGAAATATTTCCATTGAAATTTATAGATAATCCTAGAATACTTGCGTCATTACCCTTTGAAATGTAGCTGGTGCATTACAAAGCCCAAACGGCATAACCTTATAAGCAACAGTCCTCCAATCTGTAGTAAAAGTAGTTTTTAACTAGTCTTTTTTTGTAATCTTAACTTGATTATAACCAAAAAAATCCATCAAGAAATGAATAACATTCATGTCTAATGGTGGCATCCAATATACTATCCATGAATGATAAAAGAAAATAATCCTTCTGGATAGCCATATTTAATTTTCAGAAATCTTGACAGATGCAAACTTTTCCATTATTTTTTGGTACAATAACAATTGATGAAACCCATTCACTGAAAAGAACTGGATAGATAAATCCAACCTCTAAGAGTTTGTCCAGTTTTTCTTTTACCAGAAGTGAGTATTTTGGATTAAGTCGACATTGTCTTTGGCATACTAGTATAGCATTCTCCTCCAATATAATTTGATGCTCACAAACTTGAGCTAGAATTCTTTTCAAATCTGTACATGACCATGAAAAAGTAGTTTTATGCATTAAAAAATAATCCACCCAAATTTCTTTCTCTTTGTATTTTATATCATCATAAATTTGAATGATTTGGAAAGCTTCCCCTGTACCTAAATTAATTGGTTGACATCGTGGAATTTCAGGTATCTCTACACTGATGTTCTGCTCAATTCTAGAATCTTTCATAAAATTTGACACATTAGAACTTTTTAACTCTAATTCCATAGTACTAACAAGATTAACATCCCATCTATTCATCAAATATGCAATCATATGATCAGAATCATCAATAACTTCTAGAGGAACTAAGTACTCTCCTAGTCTCCTGCATTAGTAGTTCATTCTAGTGTGCTCGACAACTTGCCTTGTATTAGCATAAATTGAATCAGGTGCACCAATTTATTCTTCTATAGATTCATCTTTACAATCCGACATGAATTCTGAACTAGCAACTTGAGTTTCTCCATAATATTGGACAGGGTACATTTGAAGCACAATTTTATCATAACCTTTTCCAATTGTCGATGTACCATGGCTCCAATCATTTCAAGCTTTAGCTTGATACAACTACAATCGCCCCAATAAAATTGGGTATGATAATATAGAACTTCACAATTGAAAAACAATATAATCAATTTTGTAGGTAATCTCCGTAATTACTATATCAATACTTCGTAAAATATCCATAGGTTTAACTCGACTGGAGTCAGCCATTCTCAAAACTAATACAGTAGGCAATAAGTGATCCAAATCTAACTCCTCCATTGTAGTGGCATTTATATATTTTATACTAGATCCTCCGTCTACTTGCACTTCCAATAATAACACTCCATCAATTGAGACATCAATGGTAGGTACACTCGGATCGAGATTCAAACTTATTTTTTGGATTTCTTTATTTCGAGATCTATGACAAATTAATGAAGAATTCAAGATAGTTTGGTGCTCAAGTGCTACCGCCAATAGTTGCTTCATAGAGATCGTGGGCTATATGGTGCCCAAATCTTTTAGAATAACATATGGTTCTGTATTAGTGGTAATTCCCAATATCCGTTTCTTCTTCCCAGTGCAAGACACCATTGTAGGTAAATTAGTTTTCTTTATATTGAAAATTTATAAAGCTACTGAAACTGTATTTGACAAAGTGTGTAAAATTGGTTCTTTCAACGAGTAAGATTGTTCTCTAAATTAGGCTGATATTGGTTCTTTGGAATTTGTACCTCTTAGAGGATCTTTCAATGGAAAGGATATTTTTTGAAACTATGTAGACAATGGAACAGCTCGACATGGAACCAAAGCCTCTTTAATTGGTACCTCATTAAGATGCACAACCAATTCAGGTCTTATACTGAGCAAGGGGCCCATGTTACTACCTGGATTAGATGTCTCTATAATTGGGTCTAATTGGCCCTTCGCTTCAAGATCACCCAAATGTTGAATTGGTCCTATCCCTTTTGCTGACTTCTTGTAAGGACAGCTTAGACTACTTCTATCTGATGAACTGGTGAATCTTGAGGACTTTGATTTATTTCCTCCATTTTTCCTTGGCTTTGAATCTACTGATCTCGATTATTGAAATTGAACGGAGCATTGTATTGTTGATAAGTATGTCCCGACTGCTTGCAATTCGTACATACTGGTGCATAATCATCATTGGTTCTAGAATTGGGACATTCACTGGCATAATGACCAATCTATCTGCAATGAAAACAATAAAGTGATCTTCTTGCATCTCCATCCCGCATATTGGATATCTCCACCAGTATATACCTACTAGGCTTGTTCCATGTAGGATTAGAAAATGATCCTAGTTGTTCCATTTGTATGGAAGATACTTGGTTCGATGATGCCGGTGGAGCATATTACTGATACCTCTACTGCTCCTTCCCGTAGTTCTGTGAGTTTGATGTAGATCCTTGATTAAAATTGGAACTTTGAAAATTATTGAATGTTCAATTTTGTTGATTAGATCGATTTCCATTCCATCCATATGTATTTTTCATTTTAACTTGATTGACTTCCCACTGAGTCAGTGGGATCATGGTCTGATTATTGAATTGTTGTTGCCTTTGTAAATGCCAACAGTTTTGAATAGGATGCTTTTTTTTGCAAAATATACATTAAACACTCGTAAGTCTAGGTGATAGACATTCCATATCAAAATGACCTTGTCCCTGACAATTATTACACCATACATTAGGTCTCGTATTAAAAGGCTTATGTCGTTTCTCCTTATCTTTAGCCAAATTCAAGGCCAACTCTTCCATCATCTTAGTTAGATTTAATAACAAAGCTTCATTTGAATCTTTAACAATCACATTTGTGAATAACTCCAGTTGTTGATAGGTTGGCGATGTAAAATAAGGTGTCATCATTATTGGCGCTATTGCTTGGAGTGATGTAGTATAAATTGGTTGTTGCAACATAACATTCTTCACATTGGAGGCAGCCATTTGTGGATAATTTTCCATCGACACATTTCCCGGTTGTATTTGTTGGCTTCCTGAATTTGGAATCATCGTGGCCTTCACTGTTAACAATTGGTCATAATGACATTCTTTTCACACCTTTGCTCGTGCTAACGATGCTTCTATCATAGGTAGTCGAGCCTCTTTTACAAACATTTTTAATTTTGGTGGATGCAAACCGTTAATTAATATCGAAAATATAAACGCATCTGGCATTTGATTATTTGACCATTTATGAGGTATATCTATGATCCAACCATAATAGGACTCTACAAATTCTCCCACAAACATCCAGCTATTCATAAAACTTTCTTGAAGCCGATCTTCAAATCTAATTGATCTAAAATGGATTAGGAAGGCATTCTTCAAGGCCTCCCAATTGAGAAATCTAGCCACTAGTTGCTGAATATACCATTCAAAAGCTATATCTTTTAAAGTTGCTGGCAACCATCTCAACCAAATGTCTTCAGTTCTACCATTATTGGCCACACAAGCTATCAAGAATTGAGATATATGGTGATCAAGATCAGAGCCCGGCCAACCACTAAAAGTAGGTAATAGTACCACACTTTTAGTTCGGTCTCCTACTGCTCCTATTTGTACTACAATTGGTACTTCTGTTACTTCTGTGGCCATTGGTATTATCATTGGTTTCTTTGCTATTTGAATTTGAAGTTTTCTTCTTTTGATTTTACTTGGACCTACAATTCTTTTTTGTCATTCCCGTAGGAGATTTCTTATGAGTAATCGCTCTTGTCTTTTTTTCACTTGTTGATTAATTCTTTGATAATCCTTCCCTTCATGATTATCACTCATAATCTTCCATTCTTCTTTACAAAATCAATACTGTCTTGAATTATAACTCACATATTTGTAACCCTAAAATTGGTTCTTCTCACGTTTTTA
The DNA here is from genome assembly GCF_059467195.1 of Physcomitrium patens. Taxonomy (NCBI): domain Eukaryota; kingdom Viridiplantae; phylum Streptophyta; class Bryopsida; order Funariales; family Funariaceae; genus Physcomitrium; species Physcomitrium patens. Next base: position 8,315,642 of record NC_143410.1, read on the forward strand.
TTCAACATATCATTCCATCTCCCATACAATCAATTTCTAACATTTCATATTGTTATCATTTTCCTAGCAACGGTACCAAAATATTGTTCTCGTTGCATTCAAGCTTCGGTATACTAAAGCAATTGAACTAATAGAGGTGGGTTTGAACACAGGGAAAGACTGATTATGTGAATTGAGTCTGTTAGTGTCACAATAGACTATTCTGGCTATCTAAAATCAAGTATTAAACTACAAAATACCAAGGCTTATTACTTCCATCTTAATTCAACCCATAATCCATTCTATGATTATCAATTCAATAATACTTCTCTCAATCACAATTCTTCATAAGCAAATAATAAAAAAAACAAAGAGGTAGCACCAAGCTTACCCTAGCTTACGACTCTCAGTCTAGCTTCGATCTCTCTTTCCTCAACCTCTTTATCCTACTAAAAAGATGATCCATTGGCTAGTGGATTCCAAAGGTTATGACCCTTTGAATTCTTAACCATTTATTCCACTAACAACCTATTGTTACCAACTAAACTGCCTAACCATTAGTCTAATTCTCAAGGTTGTCAATAACCAACCAGTAACTTACCACAAAGTTTATTTACCTATTCTACAGTGCCCTAATTAATCCCTTTGCTACCAAAACCCTTCTTCAATCTTTTTTCTTATAAGATTTACATAATTTATACTCTAAATATAAAATAAAAGAACCAAAATAAGTTTTTAAAGGTCACCAATGTCTAACAAAGGTGACTCTTTATATTTATAAGTTACTATCAATCAAAAACAATCTTAAAAACTACTACCAAAAAAAAATAAAGTTATATAAATTCTATAGTAATTTTTTTAAACAAACTCTTTTCAAGGTAATAATCAAATTATATTCTATAATCAACTAAAATCTACTAAAATGGCTTTCACCATGTTATTTAGTAAATTGTATATTAAGTACATAATTACATTATTTTTATAAAGTAGCCAAACTATAACACAACAACGGTTTTTTTTTTGAAGGCATTTAAGCTTTCGAGGCTAAGATCATCAAGTTTAGGTTTTTGGATATGGATTAGGTACAAATTTTATAAAGGAGTTTTGTAAAGGAGTTATTGGCACTCAAAGTTAAGATATCAATTTCATACCTATTGTCACCCTTTGGTGCATAACATACATTTATAGGAAGCAACAAAGGATCGACAATTGAGATTGAAGAGAGCACTTTTTTGACCATACTTTTTATATAGTATTTAATGAATTTAGAATTCAAATGAAGAAGTTATAGAGGGTTCAAGTCAGTGCATCCAAATCAAAGGCAATATGTAAGTGATTTTGTTCATAGTAATGGTTGGAGCCATATCTTGGATTTTTGGGTGAATTTTTGGCTCAAATCTCTTAAAAAAAATAGATTATTATATTAAAAAGATATATATATATAAATTTTATGGTATTTAAGCTTTTATTTTGTGACATGTAAAGAAAATTGCACGCGGGGATATGAAGTCAAGGATTTGAAGTGGTTGTTAGAGTTTTCAAGGTATCTCAAGTTCTACAATGAATTTGTAGTTGAAATTTGTTGTAAGAGTTAATAAGAATACATCACTACTTCAATTACAATTTGAATAAGTTTGAACAATCAGATCAGGAGATATGAAGTATTGAAGTTAAAGAAAATTTTTACATTAGAGTATACAAGGTTATAGAGGATTTTATCATATTTTTGGGTGTTGTTGGTTACTTGAGGCTTATATATTTGGTGTAATTGCTCTAAAAGAGAAATTTTATATATAAACTTAGGGCTTCACTTATTTTAAAGCTTGATTGAGCAATTAGTAATAGCTACAAGCCTAGTACTTTCTTGAGGCAAACTTTATCTATTCCGACACTTTGCAACTCGAATCATGTGCAACACCTTGTAAAGGTCGTATTTTCTCCTCAAACCCCTCATCTGGCTTTATAATAGATGTGTGTTTAGGACCTAAAAATTACAAAGTCTTTACCTTATGAGATTTAGAAGCCTTAGCCTATTTTATAGACAAATATTATATCAAAAATCAAAAAATATCTTTAGTCAAAAAAACTAAACATTTACATGTAGAAGTCATGGATGGTCATTTGTTGTCTTCTTGAAATATTATCTACAAGATTTTTTCTTTAGATGTAGCAATTAAAGATCATAAAAGTGTAGTAGTATTTAATGTAATAAGATCTTCCTCCAATCTAATTATTTTGTGATTATTGTGGCTAAATAAATATAATCCTCAAATAAATTAGATTTTTTATAATATTAATTTTTCTGATAGTATAATCCAAGATTGAGTTACTGAAATAGAAGTATATAAGTTTAGTATATCCAAACCTTTATTGGTAGGTACTAGAACTTTTACACATGCTACAAAAGAAGGATCATCTTTTGCTATATATGTTATGCCTATTTCTAATGGTAGAAAAACATCAAGTAATATTCATAACCAATATGAAGAATTTTCAAACATTTTTTAAAAGAATAATACAGATATTCTTTCAGAGCATCCACCTTATGATTGTTCAATTGATCCACAAGAAGGAGCTCAACTACCATTCGAACAAACCTATAACTTATTGTAAAATGAATTGGCTGCATTAAAGAGTACATTGATAAGAACTTAGCAAAGTACTTCAAATGCCATTTTAAATCTCCAGCCAGGGCTTCTATCTTATTTTAAAAAAAAATAAGAGAGATTTCTATGAATCTATTTGGATTATTGAAGACTCAATAAAATCATCAACAAAAATATATATCCTTTGTCTTTGATTTTAGGACTTCTTGACCAAGTCAATCAAGCAAAGATCTATATCAAAATAGATCTATGAGGAGCATACAAATTACTTCGTATGAAAGAAAGAGATAAATTGAAGACTATTTTTTGAATTAGATATGGACATTTTGAATATAAAATCATGTCTTTTGGACTCACAAATGCACCTGCCACTTTTCAACATCTTATGAATGATGTTTTTTGTCAGTTTTTGGATGATTTTATTATTTGTTATTTAGACAACATTCAAATCTATTTTAAGAATATAGAAGAATATAAACTTTATATTTCTTACATATTACAAAAACTTAGAGATACAAGATAATATGCAAAGTTTAAAAAGTGGAGATTCTAGACTCTTAAGTTGACTTTTTTGAATACATTATTTCCAATAAAGTATCATGGATATATATTAATTCTAATTATTACTTAGGTGATATGAATAGATAGAAATAGGTAAAAGTAGATTAATTTCATAATATCTTCTTAAATAGCTTCGTAGAAGCTTCATAGATGTTGCTTTGACTTTACATGTGTTTAAACTTGAATGATACGTTAGAAACTTGGTCAAGAAGTTAACCACATGCCACACATGTTGGTAGCTTGTAGAATAAGCTAACTATGTAGCACCCACATAGAAAACTTACCTTGCAAGTTAAGATACATGTTTTGTAAAGTCAACACATTTTTGGAGGTCCTATACAACATTGCCATATAGCTCTTAGGTAGATAGTATATATATAGGCAAGAGTGAAAGCCTTCTTCACTCTTGTCAATTCTTTTCTTGCTTCTAGTTTGAATTCAAGAATTTCTAGTTTTCTTGTCTTTTGGCAATAGCCATTCCTGTTTCTTTTTTAATATACATATTTAATAATTTCTATTTTGTCGTCTTTCTTTGAGAAAAGTCTCATTTGTTTATTTATTTTTATCAAGTTCTTGTCATTGACAAATTAACAAGAGTTTACTTAGAATATCAGAGCTTTGTCTAATCTTAATTAAGAATAGATTACTCCTTTCTCTTGATAAGACATAAGCATATTAGAAGTTACAGATTACCATCTTCTAAACTGGTATTGTTCTTAGTATTTTTTTTGTTCTCAAGTCCTCTCTTCTATTTGTCTTAAGTGATATTAGATATCTTCTCTTTTTTAAGTGTTATCATGATAGAACTTGTTGAAATAAAGAGTGCAATGGCAAAAATGCAAGAGTAATTGAGGGAGTTAATGCTTGCAATGCATCAACTCAATTTACCACTACAAGGAGCAACAAGATTGGTAAGAAGTGAAGATAAAGAAATGATTGGAGCTACTTCAACATCTGCACCAAATCATGTCCCTTCTCCTATGGTAGAACATCCTTCAGGTATTAGAGAACTTAGAATTGTCATATTCGAGAAGTTTGATGGTACCAAATCAAAGTTTAGAGGATTTATCAATCAAGTACAACTTGTGATTGAACTTCAATCCCAAAGCTATCCTACTCCAGGATCATAAGTTAATTACATTAGTACGCTTCTTTCAGGTTTAGTATTATCATGATTTCTTCTTTTCTTGAATGAAAAGATTCAATATTAGATAATCTGGAGGCTTTTTTGGCAGAGTTTTGATCCATATATGGAAAACATGATACAACTTGTATTGCAACCAACAAGATCTGTATTTTACGATAAGGCAATCAATCAGTAACATTGTATACTTCACAGTTTTGACAACTTGCAACTGATATCAAGTCAGATGATGTTGCTCTTGTTAGCCAATTTCTCTACGGAGTACAATATGAAATAAAAAAATTAATGCTCAACTTACCTGCTCCTCAAACATTGAGTCAAGTAATTGACTTTACTGTGAAGTGTGACAATTGTCTTTTTGAATTTTAATCTAAGAAACATAGAAGTGGACCTCAACGTAAGTATAATTCAGTAGCAACACCAACATCTCTTCAACACATACATTCCGAAGTAGAAGATATGTAAATTCATGCAATATGTTTCAAACTTCTTATTGAGTAAAAAAAAGTCTCGTCATTGTCAAGAAGGATTATGCTTATATTATGGAGAATCTAAGCATATTACTCAACATTGCTCAAAGAAGAGACGCAACCATAAAATGAAGAGTACGGCTATCAAAGGAGATAGTATGTTAGAAAACGAATTTGTTTAGCTACAATAGGGACTGTGCAGCTAGAATCTTGTAGAAGATATAGTCAAGGTCTTATTCTCTCCTCAGAACCCTCTCCTTATTTTATGATAAATGTTATCTTAGGACCTAAACATCACAAAGCCTCTACCTTGTTAGATTCAAGAGCTTCAACATGTTTCTTAGATGAAAAATTTGCTAAAAGACATAACATACTTTTAGTGAAGAAACTAAACTTGTTCGTGTAGAAGTCATAGATGGTTGTCCATTGTCTTCAGGAGATATTACATATGAAACCCTTCTTTTAGAAGTAGCAACTAATGGTCATAGTAGCTTTGTAATATTTAATATCATTAGATCTCCTTTTAATCCACTCATTTTAGGTTTATCATAGCTAGAAAAATATAACCTTAAAATAGATTAGACTTCTCATAGTCTTGACTTTTCTGAAAGTATAACTAAGAGCATAGTTAATGAAATAAAAAGCCATAAGTCTAGTATAATTAAACCTATATTTGTAGGTACAAGAGCTTTCTTGCATGCTGCAAAAAAAAGATCACCTTGTGTTATTTATGTCGCACGTGTTTCTACTAGTAGAAACACTTCAACTGGCATTTCAATCTAATATCAAGATTTTCAAGATGTATTTGAAAAGAAAAATATAGTGTCATAATATGTGAAATCTTGCTTGAGAATGCTCCGGGTACTTGGCTGTGGAAGGTAGAATGGAAATTGTAACAATAAAATCCTAATTCTAATAGAACACTAACAATTCTTAAGAAGCTTTAATCAAATTCAGTGAAACCTCAAAGGAATTCCAAAAAAATAATTAGAATGATTACAAATATATTTCAAATATATCTCAATTTAATCTTAATTTAATCCTAATTAAAATCTTATTGGACTTCATTCAAATTTTAGGCCAAAAATTGATTAAATCTTTAATCCTAAACAAACTCAAATAAAATCCTAAATCATAAATCAAATCCTGATCAAACCCTTACCAAACCTTAAACCTTAAATCAAACCCTAAACTCTAAATCAAATCTTAAATCCTAAATCAAATCCTAATCAAATCCTAAACCCTAAACCAAATCCTAATCCTAAATCAAATTCTAACCAAATCCTAATCCTAATCCTAAATCATAAACAAAATCCTTATCCTAAGTCAAACTCTAACCAAACTCTAATCCTAAATCAAATCCTAATCAAACCCATATCCTAAATCAAATCCTAACCAAATCCTAATCAAATCTTAAATCCTAAACCAAATCCTAACTCTTAAATCAAATTCTAACCAAATCCCAACCAAATCCTAATCCTAAATCAAATCCTAACCAAATCCTAAACCCTAAATCAAATCCTAACCAAACCTTAGGATAATTCTTCAATAAATTCAAAGTTCAATAATTAATGAATGAAACATTGAATTAACTCAAATTTTGCACAATTTTTAAAAAATAAGTTAAAAAAAAGCACAAAAAAGTTAAAAAGGATCGAAATAATCAAATAGACAATAACCTCAAAAACATACTTGGATATTGATCAGCCTCTTTCTCCAACCTTGATGCCAATCTCTCAGAGCCAATATCTCTTCTTTTCACCTTTCTATTGATTTCAAAACTTGTATACTTATAGAAAAACAAGTCTAATATCCTCTCACATAAATTTTACTCCAATCAAATTAATAGATTGCAAGAAATCATAAAAATCCTCACTAGACCTAAAATTCTACTTTCTTAGACCTTGACCTACTTAAACCTCAATAATTCTTAATTCAACTGTTAGATTGAGCTAATATTCATAAAACATAATAAGCACAACTATGATCATTTATCCAAAAAAATTCACCCATAGATCTGTATAAAACTCTTGAAATTATTGGAAATATCAACACTATTTTATTTTATAAAATCTAAGTCATCCAAAAATAATCTTGACTTTATAAAGTTCTTACAAAGTCATAACAACTCCAAATTTTCCAAAACCAATGCTCATAGAAACCTTATTTAATTTGCTATCAATTACTACTCTTCGATTTACAAAACAACCCTTGAGTCATTGTCGAGACTTAGTTTTGTGCCTAAAGGTCTGATTTTGATCCTAGTTCATAACCGGCCCTCTCTAGGTATCAATATCTAGTTTTTTTAAGTAAATTTTGTTTGAATTTTCTCTAAACTTCCTTATAAAGATGCCTATATCAATTATTTTTCTAATCTACTTTATTTTTTTTACTTACAATCCTACAAAATAAGTAGAAGTCACCTTTCTAAAAAGGCAGCATTAGTACCTTTTAGTTTTACTACACTTTTGACTATTAAGTATATTTTTAAGATAATTTGATCTAATACTTTGAACTTAGATCTCCTACATTATAATGATTTTGACATTCTTTCATCTATTAGTCATATTACATCATGACAGTGGATACTCTTGTGGAACATCGATCTTATGACTACTCAATTGACCTTCAAGAAGGAACACAACCGCCATTTGGACCAATCTACAATTTATCACAAAATGAGTTGGCTAAAATTAAGGAATATATTGAAGAGAATCTGGCTAAGAACTTCGTACGCTATTCCAAATCTCTAGCAAGAGCTCTAATTTTATTTATAAAGAAAAAAAATAATAATTACAGATATATGTCACTTATCAAGGACTCAACAAAATCACGATCAAAAATACGTATCTCCTACCTTTGATATCTAAACTCCTTGATCAATTGAAACAAGCTAAGATCTATACAAAAATATATCTACAAGGTGCATACAATTTCGTACGCATCAAAAAAGGAGATGAATAGAAGATTATGTTTCGAACAAGGTATGGACATTTCGAATATAAGGTCATGCCTTTTGAACTTATAAATGCACCAACAGTATTCCAACATCTAATTAATGATATCTTTCATAAGTTTTTAGATGATTTAGTTGTCTTTTACCTAAACAATATCTTAATCTATTCTAAGAATATATCAAGGACAAGAACATAATAAAGAAAAATAAACAAATGAGACTTCTTTCAAAGAAAGATGACAAAATAGAAATAACTTGATATGTATATTAAAAAAGAAACTAGAATAGCTATTGCCAAAAGACAAGAAAACTAAAGATCCTTGAAACTAGACTAGAAGCAAGAAAGAAGTTGACAAGAGTGAAGAGGGCTTCACTCTTGTCTCTATATATACTATTTAATTAGAAACTATGTGGCGACATTCTATAGGACCTCCAATATATGTTGACTTTGTAGGATACATGCCTTGACTTACAAGGCAAGTTTTTCTACGTGTGAGCCACATAGTTAGCTTGGTCTTTAAGCTAACAATATGTGTGATACATGGCCAACTTGTTGACCACGTTTCTAATCCAAAAAGCCAATTAAAGACACTTATAAAGTCAAAGCATCATCTATGAAGCTTTTAGGAAGCTTCCATACTAAATACTATAGAATTAATTTACTTTTACCTATTTTTATTTACTTCTACCTATTTAAAGATGTAATTATTGGCTTACATGTGTATGTCTATGACATTATCTCCCTCCCCTTCTAAGGACGAGTTCCACGAGGAGAGGTAATTATATGTTGAAAAAATCTATGATGTGATGAATTGTATTTGCCACATATTTTGATCTTTGTTTTCTTCAAAGATAATTGATAGGCCCTCTCAACCATCAATAATGTCCCACACCAGGGCATGAAGACCATCCAACTATTTGATCATTGTTGAGGCCTTTATAAATTCCTTCAAATAAAACATTTGGAACACCATCAAGAGTTGTTCCTACCTCTAGTAAAATCACCAAACATCAAGAGTCCCTTCCAAGGTCGTGATACCAAAGGCGTTGTATTTTGCCATCTATTTGAGGAAGAACATATCGTTCTTGAAGATCTTCATCTTGATTGTGTCATCTTGAAGGTTGACAAAATCGAATTATCTCGTCTCACAGATTAGCAAACAAAGGCTTTTGAATCGAATCCATTGGTTGTTACTTCTGCATCTCGTGAGCGTCACAACTATAAAGAAGCTACAAACAAAGATTGAAAATAGAATGATATCTTACCTAGATCTTCTTGCTTTTATAAGGAAGGTTTTTTTCTTGATTTTGATAGATGTCGTCGATGAAAAGTCTCAGCCATCTTTGCTGCATTTGCAAGATTCTTCATAAGCTCCCATGTGCATTCACGAATATCATATCCATGCCAATAGACAAGATATTTCAATTTATTTTAGCGTCACTTTGAATCTAAGACTTCTTCCACTTCAAACTCTTCATTATTGTCTACTTCTATAGAAGGAGGTAGAGCTTGTCTTCTTCTTAGTATGTCTACTATCTTGTATGGTTTAAGAAGAGACACGTGGAATATTAGATAGATTTTTATTGACTCTGGTAGATATAAATGATATGCAAGTGGATTGATTTGTGCACAAATAGAAAATGGTCCAAGCCTTCGATAGTCCAACTTGTCACAAAGATGAGTGGTCTTAATATTGTGATGAAGTAACCATACCTTATCACCCATGTAGAATGGTGGTTGTTCCTTTCGATAAACATCCGCATTGACCTTTTGTTGTTCTTGAGCTTTTTTTAACTGTGCCTTCATCGTTGCATGTAGCTCTGATAAATGAATTGCCAAATCTTTCGTAGCAGGATTATCAACTTTTGAAAAGTCAAAATTATCAAGTCATGCATGATAACCATAATTAGCAAAGAAAGGTGTTTATTTTGTAGAAAAATGTACCATGTTATTGTAAGCAAACTCTACCAATAGTAAAAGAGTTGTCCAATCATCTTATTGGTAGTTAATGGTACATCTTAAATACTGCTCCAAAACTTAATTAACACGCTGCGTTTGTCCATTAGTTTGAAGATGGAATGCCGAAGATAGTTTTATATCTACTTTTAGAATCTTAAAAAAAGTCAGCCAAAATCTTGATACAAATTGAGTTCTCCTATTTGATATAATATCCTTGGATAATCCATGATAGCGATAGATATTGTCAAAAAAGAACTTAGATGTTTCTTCACCTATGATAGATTTTGTACATGATACAAAGTATGCCATCTTGATAAAACGATCTATTATCACAAATATAGAGTCATAAGAACCTGAGATTGGAAGGTCCATGATGAAATCCATAGGAATAGAAGACCATGATTGCTCTGGAATGGGTAATGGCTGAAGAAGTCCGTAAGGTCGATGATGCGGAGTTTTTAATCTTGAGCAAATATCACAAGATTGTACAAAATCTTTAACTACTTTCCACATTTGGGGCCACTAAAAGTCCCTAAATATTAATTCTAAAGTTTTATTGTACCGAAAATATCCTGTTGCTAAAAAGTCATGACAAGCTTGAAGAATACATTATGAAGCTTCACCTTCTAGAACATATTGGCATCCCTCAAAATATAGTAGATTCTTATTGAATTCAAACCTGAAAGTATCAAGAGACTTTGAAGGATTTCCTTAATATCATGAATAAGAAGATTAGAAGACATACTTGACTGAACTTGCTTAATGAAAGTTGAATCAACAATTAGTGTTGATTTCATTGCTCAAAGATGAAGATGCTCTAGCTTCAAGAAAATTATCCATTGTTGATCAAAAGCAGCATCTCTTTCCTTTGGTGCAAGATAAGATCGTCTAGAAAATATATCTAACAAACCTTATTATTTTTCTAGTCAATAAGTGATCTTGAATTCGAATCTTGACAAAGACATACTCCAATGGACTTGGCGATGATTCAAAATACATACTGACATAAAATATTCAAGGTTCTAGTGATCCGTATATATTGAGACTAGGCTAGAAGCACCTTTTACATAATGGCGCCATTCTTGAAACAAATCCATGATTGCAAGAAGTTCTTTATCGTGGATCTTGTAGTTGATCTCGACTGCTAAAAATTTTTTGGAATGAAAAGCTATTGGGTGAAGTTTATCATCTGTTCCAATTTGTGACAATACGGCACCCAAAGCAAAATTTGATGCGTCTGTTTTCATAAAAAATGGCTTAAAAAAATTGACACGATACAAGATTGGTACAGAAACAAAGGCTATCTTTAAAGCTTCAAATGCTACTTCTGCTTCTTGATTCTATTGAAGTTTGTCTTTGCAAGTTAAACGTGTAAGTGGAGTTACAACTTGAGAGAAGTCTTTAATGAAGATCCAATAGTAGTTGGCAAATTCTAAAAAGCATTAGACATCTCTTACCGTTTTTGAGATCTTCCAATCCATATTAGTTTGAACTTTCTTAGGATCCATCATAAGTCCATCATTTGAAATGATGTATCCTAAGAAGTCGACCTGAGTAGTGTGAAATGCACACTTTTCTAATTTGGCAAAGAGTCCTGCATCTCTTAGTTTATTTAATACTTGGCGAACATGAAGTTCATGTTCTTCTAGGTTCTTAGAATAGATTAAGATGTCATCTAGGTAACAGACAACAAAATCATCTAAAAACTCCCGAAAGACATCATTCATTAGATGTTCGAATGCTGCTGGTGCATTTGTAAGTCCAAAAGGTATGACATTGTATTCAAAATGTCCATACCTTGTTTGAAACGTAGTCTTCCATTCATCTCCTTCTTTGATGTATACCAAATTATAAACTCTCTGTAGATCTATTTTTGTATAGATCTTAGCTTGATTCAACTGATCAAGAAGTCTAGATATCAAAGGTAGTAGATACCTATTTTTTATAGTAATTTTGTTGAGTCCTCGATAATCAACACACATCCACAATGATCCATCTTTTTTCTTTACAAATAAAATGAGAGCTCTTATTGTAGATTTGGAATAGCGTATGAAATTCTTAGCCAAATTTTCTTCAATATACTCCTTGATTTCAGCCAACTCATTTTGAGATAAATTATAGATTGGTCCAAATGGCGGTTATGCTCCTTCTTGAAGGTCAATTGAGCAGTCATAGGAACGATGTTCTGAAAGAATATCCACATTCTTTTTCTCAAATACATCTTAAAAATCTTGATATTGGCTTGGAATGCCACTTGAAGTCTTTTCACTTATAGAAACAGAAGTGGCATAAATAACATAAGGTGATCCTTCTTTTGCAATATGCAAGAAAGAACTTGTACCTACAAATATAGGTTTAATTATACTAGACTTATGACTTTCTATTTAATTAACTACACTCTTAGTTATACTTTCAAAAAAGTCAAGACTACAAGAAGTCTAATCTATTTTAGGATTATAATTTTTTAGCCATGATAAACCTAAAATGAGTGGATTAGAAGATCTAATGATATTAAATATTATAAAGCTACTATGACCATTAGTTGCTATTTCTATAGGAAGGATTTCATGAGTAACATCTCCTGAAGATAACGGACGACCATCTATGACTTTTACATGAACAGGTTTAGTTTTCTTTATTAAAAATATGCTATATCTTTAAGCAAATTTTTCATCTAAGAAACATGCTGAGGCTCTTGGATCTAGCAAGGCAGAGGCTTTGAGATATTTAGGTCCTAGAATAACATTTATTGTAAAACATGGAGAGTGTTCTGAGGAGAAGATAGGACCTTGACTAGACGTTGTATAAGGTTCCAGCCGCACGGTCTATTGTAGCTAGACAAATTCATTTTTCGACATGCTATCTTCTTTGATTGCCATATTCCTCATTTTATAGTTGCGTCACTTCTTTGGACAATGTTGAGCAGTATGCTTAGATTTTCCACAATATAAGCACAATCCTTCTTGATGACAACGAGTCTTTTCTTGCTTAATAAGAGGTTTGAAACATATTGCATGAATTTACATATCTTCTACTTCCGAATGTATGTGTTGAAGAGATGTTGGTGTTGCTAGTGAATTATAATTACGTTGAGGTCCACTTCTACAATTCTCAGATCAAAATTCAAAAAAGTGATTATGGCACTTTACAACAAAGTCAATTGCTTGACTCAATGTTTGAGCATCAGGTAAGTTGAACGTTAATTTTTTTACCTCATATTGTAATAGAGAAATTGGCTAATAAGTGCAACATCATCCCACTTCATATCAGTTACAAGTTCTCAAAATTGAGAAGCATACATCATTATTGATCGATTGCCTTATCGTATAATACGGATCTTATTGGTTGCAATATGAATTGCATCATGTTTTCCATACATGGATCCAAACTCTGCCAAAAAAGCCTCTAGATTATCTAATATTGGATCTTGTCATTCAAGAAAAGATAAAAATCATGATAATGTTGAACCTGAAAGAAGGATACCAATGAATCTAACTTGCGATCCTGGAGTTAAATAGCTTTGGGATTAAAGTTCAATCACAAGTTGTACTTGATTGATAAATCCTCTAAACTTTGATCTAGTGCCATCAAACTTCTCGAATAGGGTAATTCTTGGTTCTCTAACACTGCAAGGACGTTCTACCATAGGATGAGGGACATGATTTGGTACAGATATTAAAGCAGCTCCAATCATTTCTATATCTTCACTTCTTGCCAATCTTCTTGTTACTTATGGTGGTAAATTGAGTTGATGCATTGCAAGCATTAACTCCCTCAATTGCTCTTGTATTTGTGCCATTGCACTCTTCATTTCATCAATTTTTGCCATGATAACACTTAGAAAAGAAAAGATGTCTAATATCACTCAAGACAAATAGAAGAGAGGAATTGAGAACAAAGAAAATACTAAGGACAATATCACTTTAGAAGAGGGTAATCCGCAACTTCTAATATGCTTATGTCTTATCAAGAAAAAGGGGTAATCCACTCTTAAATAAGATTAGACAAAGCTCTGATATTATAGGTGTACTCTTGTCAATCTGTCAAGAACAAGAACATAATAAAGATAAATAAACAAGTGAGACTTGTTTCAAAGAAAGATGAAAAAATAGAAATAATTTGATATATATATTAAAAAAGAAACTAGAATGGCTATTGTCAAATGATAAGAAAACTAGAGACCCTTGAAACTAGATTGGAAGCAAGAATGGAGTTGACAAGAGTGAAGAGGGCTTCACTCTTGTCTCTATATATACTATCTAATTAGGGGCTACTTGGCAATATTCTATAGGACCTCTAATATATGTTAACTTTGTAGGACACATGCTTTGACTTACAAGGCAAGTTTTTTTACATGTGAGCCACATTGTTAGCTTGGTCTTCAAGCTAACAACATGTGTGGCACATGGCCAACTTGTTGACCACGTTTCTAATCGAAAAACCAATTAAAGACACCTATAAAGTCAAAGCAACATCTATGAAGCTTCTAAGAAGCTATTATATCAATTACTATAGAATTAACTTACTTTTATCTACTTTAAATTACTTCTACCTATTTAAAGATGTAATTATTGGCTTACATGTGTATGTCCGTGACAGAATACAGAAGAACATGAACTTCATGTTTGTTGTGTATTACAAAAACTAAGAGATACTAGACTCTATGTCAAGATAGAAAAGTATATATTTCATACTATTCAAGTCGAATTTTTTAGGATACATCATTCAAATAATGGACTTATGATGGATCCTAAGAAAGTTCAAGCTATTATAGATTATAAGATCCTAAAAATGATAAGAGATGTCCAATGATTTTTGGGATTTACCAACTACTATTGGATGTTCATCAATGACTTCACTTAAGTTGTAGCTCCTTTTACACGTTTGTCTTATAAAGACAAACTTCAATGGAATCAAGAAGCAGAAGTAGTATTTGAAGCTTTAAAAAAAGTATTTTTTTCTGCACCAATCTTATATCGCATCAGTTTTTCTAAGCCATTTTTTAGGGAAACAAAGACATCAGACTTTGCTTTGGATGTTGTATTGTCACAAATGGGAATAAATGATAAAATTCTTCCAATAGCTTTTCATTCCAGTAAATTTTCAGCAATCCAGATCAACTATGAGATCAACGACAAGATCCACCACAAAGAACTTTTTGCAATCGTAGATTCATTTCAAGAATGGCGCTATTATCTAGAAGGCGCTCCTAGTCCAATCACCATGTATATGAATCATAAGAATCTTTTTTTTTATGAAAATACATATTTTGAATCATTGTCAAGTCCATTGGAGTATGTCTTTGTCAAGATTCGAATTTAAGATCACTTAACAATCAAAAAAATAACAAGGTTTTTCAAAAGCACTTTCTAGAAAATCTTACCTTGTACCAAAGGAAGGAGATGCCGCTTTTGATTTGTAACGGATAATTCTCTTCAAGCCAAAGCATCTTTATCTTCGAGCAATGAAATTAATATTAATTATTGATTCAACTTTCATTAAGCAAGTTCAATAAAGTATGTCTTTTGATCCTCTTATTCGTGATTTTAAAAAATATCCTTCAAGGTCTCATGATACTTCCAAGTTTGAATTCATAACTAATCTATTATATTTTAAGGGACGCCTATATGTTCTAGAAGATAAAGCTCGATTACGTGTTCTTCAAGCTTGTCATGACTTTCCAGTAGCAGGATATTTTGGATACAATAAAACTTTAGAACTAATATCTAGGGATTTTTGGTGGCTACAAATGTAAAAGGCATTCAAAGATTTTGTACAATCTTGACATGTTTGCTCAAGATCAAAAAACTCCTCTTCATTGTTCTTACGGACTACTTCAGCCATTATCTATTCCAAAACAACCATGGTCTTCTGTTTCTATGGATTTCATGACCAATCTTCCAATCTGAGGTTCTTATGACTCTATATTTATGATAGTAGATCGTTTTATCAAGATGGCACATTTTTTACTATATATAAAATCTATCATTGGTGAAGAAATAGCTAAGCTCTTTCTTAACAACATTTATTACTATGATAGATTATCCAAAGATATAATATCAGATAAAAGAACTCAGTTTGTATCAAGATTTGGGCACTCTTTTCAAGATTTTAAAAGTAGATATAAAACTATCTTTGGCATTCCATCCTCAAATTGATGGACAAACGAAGCATGTTAGTCAAGTTTTGAAGCAGTATTTAAGATGCACCATCAACTATCAATAAGATGATTGAACAACTCTTTTGCCATTGGCAGAGTTTGCTTATAATAATACGGTACATTCTTCTACAAAACAAACACCTTTCTTTGTCAATTATGAATATCATCCATGTCACGGACACAGAAATACAGGCTCGAGATCTAACAAGAAATTCAAGAAGAACTGGCAAGAATTAGATTAATCAGATGAATACAAGAACAATACCAGAGAGGTGAAGTAGAGCTCTAAGAGATGTATTGTCGAGACTGAAGAACTCTTCAGCCTCGATTCTAATATATACTCCTATTTAGGAAGCTTCTCAAGAAACTTCTATCAACTAAAAAGCTTCTAGAAGGTACCAGAGACTTGTTTCTAGAATTTTCTAAAAACTTGTCTCTAGAAGGTTCTAAGGACTATGTTCCTAACATCACCCCCTCCTTTAGCTTCAAGGTCTCTCAGAAGCAATGTTATTATTAATTAGTACCAACATAAGAAAATAAAGATCTGTCGCATAACGTCTGCTATGAACTCTAATTGTTATTCACGAGGTAAGTGGTTCATCGATCCTTGAAGCCAATGGTATTGGCCCACGCCTTTGACTTCTGACCAAGCATGAACTTTCGTGTCTTCATTGTGAAATTGTCCTACAAACACGCCTTTTGGTTGACCATCGTAAGCAGGCTCAAACTCAAATACAATCACCAGTGATTGGTTACTCGATATCCTCCGTGGTCGTCGTGGTGTAGGCAATTCTTCATCTCGAGGTCACCTTCGTGAGCTAGTCGATTGAGATAATTTGATTGGCATAGTATCTATCATTTGGCTATCCATATCAGAAGACCAAACTATGGCTACTGAAAAAATTCTACTTTATCGTGGAGAAAATAACTACATCAACTACGAATTTTGGTGGTGCTTTCCCCCTTTCTTATATTTTTCGATGAGCAAGCTTCAAAAAGATGCTATCATCAAACCGGCTTAGGTTTATGAGAATGTTGTTGATGAAACTCCTGTACCTTTTGCAGCGCATTGGTGAGATTTTCAGCTCGCTCCCACGTTGTCGTGTTGTAACACGAGTATACAGTGAAAATAAAAAGAAAGGGGAATTTTATTAATATTCAGTTACCTCGAATATTGGGAGCATCGACCAACTCCAGTACAAATACTGAGTGGTCAGGTTCAGTGACTCCGTTACAGTCAGCCGGGGCATACTGGAATGCCCCGTTCGATTCCAATAACGGGAGTCAGCAGGAAGAGAAGGACCAATTCACACGTCGGGTTCGAGGAGCCAATTGGATCCAATTTCGATAATCCAATCCGGGTCCTCTTACCCAATATGAAACCTGTATTGGTGGGGCAACCCAATGCAGTCTAGTTACGAGAAATCCAGGTCTTACTACGGGTCTTAGCCAATCTGACGCGAGGACCAATTTGACCCAGTTACGGGAAATCCAGGTCTTACTACGGGTCTTAGCCAATCTGACGCGAGGACCAATTTGACCCAATTACGGGAACATCCAGGTTACTACGGGCATCTTTCCCAATATAGGACCTGAATTGGTCGGGCGACTCAATGTGGTCCCGATTACGGGGTTCGATTCTGTTTCAGGCTGTCCTGTTCTCTGTGCCGTCTCAGGGAACGTTGTTTTCGGTAAATGGATTTCTTAAAGGCAAAAACGGAGGAGAAAGCTTGACGGCGAGAGCCAATTTCGGATCCAAGCTTGAGGTGGGAGCCAATTCCGGATCTAAGACGGAAGATTGAAGAAATTCAGAGGATAAGGTTAGGTGGGATATAGTTTTGGGGGGGGTTTTTTTTTTTGAGGAGAAATCGGGGGGGAAGGATTTTTCAAGCTTTTGCAAGGTTACCAGTTCGGGTTTTTTTTATTGGAGGTTTTTTGAAGATCAAGGGAATTAAAGAGAGGAGCTTCATGCTTCGGGTCGGGGAAGGAAAGACATAGAATTTGGATTTTTCTTCTTCGTAGAGTTTTGGGAAGACTGAGGCAATCGCTGCTGAAGTCAGTGTTGTAATGGTGAATCGGAATTTTTAAATGAAGTGGGTTTGAATACTCTTGACTGTTTTGTGAAATCGAGTTACGTCTGTGATTGAAGGATTAAAAGGGTGTCTATAGGATTGAGTATGCGGAGTGAATGAAATTTATTGGGTTAATCTAACAAGACAGTCAGTGGATACAAGATCGTAAGTACAAAGCAGTATTGAAGGTTAACAGTTTGGGTTGTACGGGGTTCTCTGTAACGTCTAGAGACCTACCGGCTGGAGCAAAAAGGACTTCGACAAGCAGTCGAAGAGCACCCGTATAGATTTACGGTACATTGTTGCAGTCGTTTATATTCCAGCAGTCAAAAACTGATAGACTGCTTGACTATCGGCGAATCTCCATACTACCTTCTACAGCCACACGTTCGGCGCGTTCTCGAGCAGGAAAGCACGTAATACGACATAAGTGGTGAACCCGACGTGAAAGCTTGAGGTTGAAGGTATTGGATTTTGGTTGATTTTATCTTTATTTTTATGGAAAACGAAAATAAAAATTTTGAAGGATTTTTGGGAGAAGTTTCTGGTGGGGAGTCTTCTAAAGGACAAGGTATGCACATGGATCCATCTATTGTTAGTTTGTTTCAAGCCTTTTCATTGTCAATGTAGCAACAGCAAAGCAATGATCGAAAGGAAGCTTTGGCAACCAAAGCATTGCAAGCAGTGGTCAATAAAATTGATCAATTTGATGGGAGGAATATTTCAAGGTATTTAATATATTATTTTTGTGAAATGGAATTAAATCGGGTTTCTGAGAAGAAAATGGTTGCACTATTTGGACTTGCCACGATACCGGAGATAAGAGACCACATTACATCGATTACGGATCGTTGTGGGAATTCATGGGAGGATTTTTCACATGCATTGAAAGACGAATATTTCTTGAAAGATGCTGATCGCGTTACTAAGAAGCTGTTTCTGGGATGGATTGAACGGCCCAATAAGAATTTGCAAGCAACAGAGCTACTAAGGGAATTTGAGAGGCAGTACTCTCAATTATCGAAGGTAGAAAAATTGACATTGGAGCCGAACAAAGTTGATCTATTTTTTCAAGCTGCTGATGGAGAATTGCAAGAGAAATTAGAACCCCTTCTTGAAGACAAAGAAGAAGATGAAGGATTGACAACGAAGTGGAAGAACGTTGAAGATGCGGTGGGGTTGCTTACAAAAAAAGAAAGGAGGAAGGATAGGAGTAATATTCCGAAACCAGTACAAGCACCCAAAGCTCCAGTACGTACTACACCACCGACAATGCCTACAGTTCAACCTTCGACATCCTTGTCAAAGAAAGCAGATATGGATATGGAAGAAATTATACGAGGAATGCGAGATCTTCAAATCAAATTGGCAAGACTTGAAGAGAATACTTCTATAAACAATTCGAAGAATGTTTCAAAACAAGGATATGTACAAAGATGCATTTGGTGTGATGATGCTTCACACACTAGAAAAGATTGCAATGAATTTAATAATATGATACGGCAGGGAATTATTTGCTGGAAAGATGGGAAGATAGCATTGAAAGATAGGGAGGATCTTCTTCAAACCAATTTTGGCAAGGGAGGAATGAGAGCATTGGTTCAAGATTACTTAAAAGGGTATGAAACAGTAGCACGAGAAAGTGCAAGTTATGGTGCTAGAGTAGATGATGAAATTGGTGGAAGTACGAAAACTAGTGAGTTTTGGGCTTCTGCCGTTTCTACAATGCAAGAAGAGAAATTACCTCGAGAAGCGTTATTGAGAACTGCAGCTACAATACGAGGAAGAACAGGTTGGGAGGATCCCGTTGAGTCTCTTTCAGTTCATGCATATATTGCTAAGAGCCAACATGAAGCTTTGATGGAAGAAAAAAGACGAGGAAATTTTGATGATACTAGAGAAGGAAATTCTTTTAAGAGACAAACTCGAGGAGACAAGGCTCGGGAGGCAGCTTCACAAGAATTGCTTGTAAAGGATACCTCAGCATCATTGGGAGAAAAAACAACGGAGACAAAAGATAAGGGCAAATCAATTGCTTATAAGCTACTTTCTGACATTGAAGCGGCAACAAATTTGAAAGGGGTGTTGGAAGAACGTATATTAAACGCTAAGGTGGAATTCACATTGAAAGAAGTCTTAGGAATTACAAAGAAGGAGTTTCATGATGTTATCATTGACAGCATTAAGCGAAAGAGGCAATTAATGAGCGAAACTGGAATGAGTCATGCTATTGATGCAAGAATATGTAGAGATGAAGAAGAGGTTGATATTGGTTACAAGCAACCAACAAATGAAAAGAATGGGTATAATCAGTGAGTACGTTTCGAAGATTCTAGTGACAAGGAAATGGAAACTTTGAGCCATTATACTCGAAAGCATTGGGCAAGGGCAACTACTGAGGTATTGGTGAAGGTAGGAGATATAGAAGAACCAATAGTTGCTTTGGTGGACCATGGTTCTGAAATAAATCTCATGTCTAAAGATCTTTATAAGAAGCAAAAATGGCCAATTGATATGGAACATGGATGGGCAATACGAGCAGCTAATAACACACGAGGCGAATTATATGGAGCTTGTCCAGATGTCAAAATTCGGATTGGGGATGTTGCGATGGAGCAAAATTTCTTCGTTCAAGATACAACGTCTTATCCGTTGATTTTAGGACAACCTTATATCACGGCAACACAGATGGAAACAAAGATACTTGACGATGGTTCTGCTTATGCAAGCGTACGGAGCGAAGATGGAAGGAAAGCTGTACAATTTCTAACAGTACCTCCTAACCATGAACGGAATCGAGATAGGTTGAGGGAGAAACCATTGCCAAAGATTGTTGAAGGATTTAAGGATTTTGGAGAGGTACCACTGTAAAGCGAGATTATGGAGGTACAAAAGAGGAGGTACTCTCGCGAGATGAAGGTGCCTTTGATGCGAGTTTTATTGGTATATTGGAGAATGGAAATATTATGTATAAGAAAGTTGATGATTTTAAAAGAAAAGAAAGAAAAAGATTATATGATATTGAAGGACAGTTACGCAAGATAGGTACATTGCAAGATGATGAGAGGATTTTAGGTGTTTATGAAGAAAATGGACTGGAAGATTCATTGGAATTGATTACATCTATTGGGTTAGGGGATAATGATAAGATTGTTGAGATTCATTCGAGAGAGGTTTATACCATGCTTGAATCTTTTCAAGCACCAGAAGTCATAGTAGAGACGAGATATAAAACGGCAGATAAGAAAGTAAAGCCTGTTGCCGGACCATTACCAGAAGATTCTAAAGAACAAATGGGAGAAGCATCAAAAGAAGCAAGTTTAAGAGATCCAATGAGTATTGGACATCAGTTTACTGAAGAGACTTTTGAAGAATTGAAGATTGGTTCTGATGGTTCTTTATTGCCGGAGGAAATTACTTGCTTCAAAAAGATGTTGGCTAAACAAGGTAGATCGTTTGCCTTCGAATCTCATGAAATTGGGTGTGTGGATCCAAATATTATAACACCTATGGTTATCTTCATTGTACCGCATGTACCTTGGAATCTAAGACCGATTCCAGTACCGAGGGCACATTTACCTAAATTGGTGGAATTATTGAAAGAAAAGATAAAGATGAAAATATTAGAACCTTCATTTGTGTCGTATTCTAGTCGATGGTTTACGGTACCTAAGAAGAATGGGTCACTGCGGTTTATTCAAGATATGCAGCCGGTGAATGCTTTAACTGTCAGGAATGCAGGAATTGGACCTATTGTGGATGAATTTGCTGAGGCGTTTGCTACAAGGGCGATCTATTCAATGGGTGATTTGTATTCAGGTTATGATCAATTTCAACTTGCCGAAGGAAGTAGAGATATGACAACGATGAGAACACCGCTTGGATTGGTTAGAATGTGCACTCTTCCTCAAGGCGCGACCAACTCAGTTGCGCATATGATGAATGGGATGAATAAGGTATTGAGAGATTTTATTCCGGAAAAGACTATGCCTTTTCTGGATGATGTTCCTATAAAAAGGTGCAGAGAAGGAGACAAGGATGAAACTTTAGATACGAGGGGATATCGCAGATATGTTGTTGATCATATACAAGATTGTGAAAAGATTTTAACTCGGCTTGGAGAAGTTCATCTTACATTATCGGGTATGAAGTCCGTATTTGGAGTGCGAGAGGTTGTAATTGTTGGACATTTATGCGGATCTTACGGAAGAAAACCAGATCCGACTAAAGTTGATGCAATTGGAAGGATGAAAGAGGATTGTGGTTCTTTAACAGAGATTCGAAGGTTTTTGGGTGCATGTGTATTTTATCGAATCTGGATCCCTCATTTTGCTCACATAGCGGATCCATTATATGAACTGTTACGCAAGGGTTATCGATTTGAATGGAAAGAAAGGCATATTCAAGCAATGCAAAGATTGAAGAAATTATTGATGTCACCTCCAATATTGAGGAAGGTTGATTATAAGTGCAATAGACCAGTGATTCTTACTGTAGACGCTAGTCCAATTGCCGTTGGATGGGCGGTGCGTCAAGTTGATTCGAATGGGAGTAGATTTGCAGTTCGATTTGGGGCTAAAGTTTTAAGTATTCGTCAGCATGCATATTCGCAAGTCAAAAGAGAACTTTGGGGAGTCGTTTCGGCTACGAATGCTGAAAAGGACTATTTGATTGGGGCAGTAGTAGTAATTGAAACAGATTGCTTGCCATTGCTTGGAATGATTATTAACTGTTCAACACCAGATATTGCAATGTTGAGATGGATTGCTTATATTAAGTCACTAAATCCAGAATTTAAGCATATCACTGGAAAGGGCAATTTAGTAGCAGACATGCTATCTCGAGCAAGATACGAGAGGGAGGACGAAATGGTTGAAGACATTGATGATGTCGGATTGAAATTCTATTCAATATCAAATCTCAACAGAGAAGACAAGCTATTTCTTGAAGAATCTTATGAAGGAGAATTATTGGATATTGGTCATTATTTGAATACCTTGTCTAAGCAGGGGAATTGGTCTACAGAAAAATTCAAACAAATAAGAAAAAAAGCATATGGATTTTTACATCGAGATGGTCTTCATCCTACGTATCCTCTGGCTATTCATTTTAAATGGGTTGTTGATTTGGTTATTATGCCGGTTGGGTTATGGCAGATGAGATATTTGGTTTTAGCTCGTGAAGATTTATCAAATCAAGTAGAAGGAAGAGCATTGAGGACAAAATCTACAGAGGAGATTTGTAGGTTTTTGCTTGAAGATGTCATTTGCCGTTACGGGTGCGTAGGAAAAATCACTGCAGATCGTGGAGAATTAAATGCACAAGAAGCTCGTAAGTTCTTTGAAAAATGTGGACTTAAACTATCACTGACTACTGCTTATAATCCAGAAGGGAATGCGAAAAGCGAACGCGGTCACCCGCCGATTGTGAAAGCATTGGTTAAAGCTTGTAATGGGAAGGTTAAAGAGTGGCCACGGCTTTTGTCATTTGCATTATGGGCTGATCGAACAACACATAGTTCGGTGACAGGATATATGCCAGTAGAACTTATGACAGGTCAAAAACCAATTATGCCGATTGAAGAAAAGGTACTTACTTGGAGTATGCTACCATGGGAAGATGGATTGACAAGAGAAGAACTTCTGGCTATTAGGATTCGACAATTGGAGCAAAGAACGGAAGATGTCCAGATAGCATTGGAAAGGTTAAAAAGAGCAAGGTTACAAAACAAGGCACGATTCGATAAGCAACATCGATTGAGACCAAAAGCAATCGAGGAAGGTGACTGGGTACTTGTTTATGACAATAGTCTGGATAATCAACATAGTACTTTGCGGAAATTTTCAAAATGTTGGTTTGGACCATATGTTGTAACAACTGTTCATGATAATGCGACTTATTCATTACGGGAGTTAGATGGTACAAAATTGAAAATACCAATTGCAGGGAAGAGAGTAAAAATATTTAAACGAAGACACGCAGAGATGAATATGGAAGACCTTAATGAAGGTACAGAGATTCCGCAGCAAGAAGATGAAAGTGATATGGATAATGAAGGTGACGAAGACGAACTGGACAAAGACGTAGGGGATATATTCTGAATCAAACAGCAATTGGGTAAATTGGTGCATACCGGAGGATGCACAGGTTCAGTGGGGGTGGATGTCGTGTTGTAACACGAGTATACAGTGAAAATAAAAAGAAAGGGGAATTTTATTAATATTCAGTTACCTCGAATATTGGGAGCATCGACCAACTCCAGTACAAATACTGAGTGGTCAGGTTCAGTGACTCCGTTACAGTCAGCCGGGGCATACTGGAATGCCCCGTTCGATTCCAATAACGGGAGTCAGCAGGAAGAGAAGGACCAATTCACACGTCGGGTTCGAGGAGCCAATTGGATCCAATTTCGATAATCCAATCCGGGTCCTCTTACCCAATATGAAACCTGTATTGGTGGGGCAACCCAATGCAGTCTAGTTACGAGAAATCCAGGTCTTACTACGGGTCTTAGCCAATCTGACGCGAGGACCAATTTGACCCAGTTACGGGAAATCCAGGTCTTACTACGGGTCTTAGCCAATCTGACGCGAGGACCAATTTGACCCAATTACGGGAACATCCAGGTTACTACGGGCATCTTTTCCAATATAGGACCTGAATTGGTCGGGCGACTCAATGTGGTCCCGATTACGGGGTTCGATTCTGTTTCAGGCTGTCCTGTTCTCTGTGCCGTCTCAGGGAACGTTGTTTTCGGTAAATGGATTTCTTAAAGGCAAAAACGGAGGAGAAAGCTTGACGGCGAGAGCCAATTTTGGATCCAAGCTTGAGGTGGGAGCCAATTCCGGATCTAAGACGGAAGATTGAAGAAATTCAGAGGATAAGGTTAGGTGGGATATAGTTTTGGGGGGGGTTTTTTTTTTGAGGAGAAATCGGGGGGGAAGGATTTTTCAAGCTTCTGCAAGGTTACCAGTTCGGGTTTTTTTTATTGGAGGTTTTTTGAAGATCAAGGGAATTAGAGAGAGGAGCTTCATGCTTTGGGTCGGGGAAGGAAAGACATAGAATTTGGATTTTTCTTCTTCGTAGAGTTTTGGGAAGACTGAGGCAATCGCTGCTGAAGTCAGTGTTGTAATGGTGAATCGGAATTTTTAAATGAAGTGGATTTGAATACTCTTGACTGTTTTGTGAAATCGAGTTACGTCTGTGATTGAAGGATTAAAAGGGTGTCTATAGGATTGAGTATGCGGAGTGAATGAAATTTATTGGGTTAATCTAACAAGACAGTCAGTGGATACAAGATCGTAAGTACAAAGCAGTATTGAAGGTTAACAGTTTGGGTTGTACGGGGTTCTCTGTAACGTCTAGAGACCTACCGGCTGGGGCAAAAAGGACTTCGACAAGCAGTCGAAGAGCACCCGTATAGATTTACGGTACATTGTTGCAGTCGTTTATATTCCAGCAGTCAAAAACTGATAGACTGCTTGACTATCGGCGAATCTCCATACTACCTTCTACAGCCACACGTTCGGCGCGTTCTCGAGCAGGAAAGCACGTAATACGACAACGTTCGCTCATTAATGTCGTAGCCGCACCAATGAACAAGATACTCCAACTTGCCCCACCTTCGTCGTGAATCCAGTACCTTTTCGACCTTGTATTCTTCATGGTTCTTGATTTCAATAGTAGGTAGCAAACATTGCACTCTTCCAAGAAAAGACGACTATCAATAAGATTCCAACAGAGAAACATGAAAGACTACATGTACCTTCATAAAAGCCGATAATTCCAGATGGTATGCCACTGGATTGATTTACTTTTGGATGATAAAAAGTCCCAGTCTTTGATAATCCAAGTTATCACATGGTCACTTGTTCTTGATATTCCGTCGAAGAAGCCCCGCTTTATCTCTAATTTTGAAAGTAGGTGCTTAATTCCGAAATCTATTTGCGGACGTCTTGTAGGATTCTTGAGCAGATTGTAATTGAAGCCTCAACGTAGTTTGAAGCTTTGATAGTTGCTTCGCAAATCCTTCAGCTACTGGATTGTTATTTCTTGACGGACTCAATAAATCAAGCTTTGGATGATATCCATAGATGAAAAAGAATGGTGTGTATTGAGCCGACGCATGGAGGGTGTTGTTATATGTAAACTTGACTAGTAACAGATATGTGGTCCAATCGTCTTGCTGATAGTTGATACTGCATTGTAAGTATTATTCCAAGACTTAGTTCACCCATTTTGTTTGGCCGTCAGTTTGAGAATGAAAAGCCGAAAAAAGCTTGATATCCACCTTCAGTATCTCAAAGAGAGATCTCCAAAACTTTGACACGAACTAGGTTCCTCAATTTGATACAATATCATCTGATAGTCCATGATATCGATTTACATTATCAAAAAAGAACCTTGATGTGACTTCACTAGACAATATCTTCTTGCAAGGAACAAATTATGCCATCTTTGTAAGCCGATCTACCACGACAAAGATGCTGTCAAATGAGTTCGATGATGGCAGGTCCGTGATGAAGTCCATGGAAACTGAAGACCATGGTCGACATGGAATTGGCAATAGCTGTGGAAGTCCATAAGGGTGATGTCGAGGATTCTTGGATCTTAAACAGATGTCGTAGGAGAGGACAAAATCTTTCACATCCTTCAAAATTTGGGGCCACCAAAAATCTCGAGAAATAAGCTCCAGGATCTTGTTGAATCCAAAATATCTCGCACTTTGAAAATCATGGCGAGATTGAAGAACTCGAAGTCGTACTGGTCTTTTTGGAATATACAACCGCTCCTCAAAGTATAAAAGATCTCCCTCCACCTTGAACTTGTCGTCATTGGTATGTTGCTTGATATCAATGGCTACTAAATCTTTAATGGTCACGACATGTACTTGGTTCAGGAGATCAGCATCAATTGGCACAATAGTAGCACAAAGCCGAAATTACTTCGGCTTCAACAACGTCATATATTGTTGATCAAACGCTACTCCTCCAGCCTTTGGTACAAGATACGATCTCCTTGATAAGGCATCACATAGTCCTTGCTGCTTTCCCGGTCGATAAGTAATAAGAAAATCAAACCTAGATAGTGATATACTCCACCAAGCTTGACGTCGATTTAGAACTCGAGCCGACATGAAATACTCCAAATTCTTGTCATCCGTGTATACAGTCACTGAGTGTGCAGCTCCTTCAAGAAAGTGACGCCATTCTTGGAAAGAATCCATTATAGCAAGAAGTTCCTTATTGTGGATCTCATAATTGATTTCAATAGTAGAGAACCTTCAAGAATAGAACGCAACCATATGGAGCTTTTTGTCTTCTTTCATTTATGAAAGTACAACTTCCAAAGCAAAATCAAAAGTATCAGTTTCTAAATAGAAGGCCTTTGTAAAGTCTGGATGTACCAAGATTGGAGCTGTAATAAATGCCGACTTCAAGGTTTGAAATGCCTTCTCCGCTAGAGGTCTCCATTCCAGCTTATCCTTGCATCTCAACCGAATGAGAGGAGTAGCAACTTGAGAGTAATTCTTGATGAAGATCCGATAAAAGTTAGCAAAATCAAGAAAGTATTGTACATCTCTAATCATCTTCGGAACCTCCCAGGACACAATTGCTTCCATCTTCTTGGGATCCATCTTCAAGCCTTCCGTAGTCGCAACGAACTCCAAAAACTCTATCTCCATTTAGTAAAATAAACACTTTTCCAACTTGGCATATAGTCCTCACTTGCATAGTTTCTCCAAGACCAAACGAACGTGCTTTTTATGCTCTTCCTTGTTTTTGGAAAATATCAAAATATCATCCAAGTAGATGACAACAAAATCGTCAAGGAACTCCCAAAAAATATCATTCATCATATGTTGGAAGAGTGCTGGAGCATTGGTAAGACCAAAGGGCATGACATTATACTCAAAATGGCCATACCTTGTACAAAACGCTGTCTTCCACTCGTCTCCTTCCTTAATTTATACGAGATTGTAAGCTCCTCTTAGATCAATTTTTGTAAAGATCCTTGCACATCCAAGTTGTTCTAAGAGACCAGAAATCAAGAGTAACGGGTAATGATTCTTCTTAGTTACCTTATTGAGGCCTCGATAGTCCACGCACATCCGCAACGAGCCGTCTTTCTTCTTCACAAATAAAATGGGTGCCCCAGTTGACGATTTTGAATGATAGATGAAGTTCTTGGCTAGATTCTCGTTGATGTACTTCCACAACTCCGCCAACTCCATCTGCGATAGATTGTAGATTGGGCCAAAAGGCTATTGTGCTCCTTCTTGTAAGTCTATGGCGTAATCATATGGTCGATGTTCTCGTAGCATGTCTGCATTCTTCTTTTGAAACATGTCTTTAAAATCCTTATATTGCTCTGATATACTTGCTGTCGAGATCTTCTCCCCTATAGTTGGAGCCGCATAAATGACAAACGGTGTACCTTCCTTGGACGATCTTACAAATATTCTTGCTTCAATGAATAAAGATTTCTCTATTCGGGATTTTTTACTAGGCTTGCTCTTGGGTGGTTTTGTGGGAAAGGTCATCTTTCGCAACCTCCAATCTATAGATGGGTTATGCTTTTTCAACCAAGAAAGATCAAGAATAATAGGATTTGATGGAGTTCTAATAATATTAAAAATAATATGAATACTATGGCCCTTAAACGTCACTTCTATAGATTCTGATTCATAGGTGACACTACCAGACAATAAAGGTTGCCCATCTATGACCTCAACATGAACAGGTTTGGATTTTTGTACTAAAGGGATCTTATGACGCTTCGCAAATTCTTTGTCTAAAAAACAAGCAGATGCTCCTGAATCTAATAATGTTGAGGTTCTCAGTTTTTGAGGGCCAATAAATAAAAAGATTGTAAAACAAAGGGCAGCTTGAGCAGAAAGAAAGGAACCTGGTTGTTGCGAAATTTCACTGTCCAGCGGCACGGTTCCTATTGTGACTGGCCGTCCTCGTTTTCCTGAACAAACGTGCCCCTGGTCTTGACAGTACATCGATTTTGCTTCTTGGGGCAGTTTCCAACTTTGTGGCCTTCTTCACCGCAATATAAGTATAGACCTTCCTCCATACGTCATTTTTTTTCTTCTAGAATAAGAAATTTGACACGTACTGTGATTGCTCGTTTTACTTATTTTGGAAGAAACCTCTCAGCATAAACCCATATAGGGAGATTTGAACACGGGGAATGAGTAGTTGCTTAAGTATTCAAGTTAAGGTCACACAATCAATTACCTCCTGAATGTATCGTCTCTATTTCCAATATCTGAACACACAAGGAAACTATAATCTCCTCCTTCACCTTATCGATCTCTTCCTTATAGCAATTCAAACATACCAATAACTGCTATTTCCACCAATATATTCACCCTCATAATCTCCAACTCTGATACTGCGCCCTCACAGCTTTCAGTACATAATTATCCTCGTTCCAATCACTAGAATTCTTCACACAGAACTACCATTCACATTACAATATTTCAAACAAATACAAACTCATTCTCTCTATTGAACTACAATCAGATTTCAGCATTCAATCTTTCTTCTTTTCAAATAATACCAATCACATTTCCATTCCATAATTCACTTCACAATATTCAGAAACTCTCAATCCTCTTATTCCAAGAAAATAACAAACAAAAGGAAAGAGGTAGCACCAAGTTTACCCTGGCTCACACTATCACAGCGATGGCACCTTAATTAACTTCTACAACTGCTATATACTATCCCCTGATTAACGAGATTTTAATCGTAATCATGTAATTAACCGCTTTTAATAACTAAATCACTCATCCGTCCTCCTGAATTTCCTATTATATGGACTATTAATATATTTTACGAATATCTTTCAAAAATGAACTTATATCTATTCTACATAGTCCTACTCCTATCTGTGCAGCGTCCTCACAAATACTCAATTGATACTTATCTAAAAATTATCTAACAAAACTCTACAAAAATTGCTAGTTCCTCTGGCTTATCTAATTAATCAATTGCCACAGTATCTGTTATTGGTTCCACTGATTCCGGTTCCAACTAAAAATCTTTGTCCTCCTCTAATCCTTCCATCGCCTCCTGCCTCAACTGAGCTGAAAGGTTTTTATTGTACTTGCCCAGTTCACGGACTTGAGCTTCCAATTTCATTATCTAGGCATCTCTCAATTCCAACTGGTACTGAAAGTGACTCCTCTCTTCTGGAACTTCGGGAACTTGCAACGTCAATACTTATGCTTGACTAATATTAACTAAATCCTCTGCCAATCTTGTCACCTCGACGTTCAAGGCTTCAATTTCAGCCCTTAACCGTTGTCGTGTTGTAATACGAGTAAACCGTGAAAATATAAAGAAAGGGGACTTTTATTAATGTTCAGTTACCTCGAATATTGGGAGGAACGACCAACTCCAGTGCAAATACTGAGTGGCCAGGTTCAGTCACCCCATTACAGTCAGCCGGGGCATATTGAAATGCTCCATTCAATTCCAATAACGGGAGTCAGCACGAAGAGAAAGGACCAATTCACACGACAAGTGAGCCTGGTTCGAAGAGCCAATTGGATCCAATTTCAAGAATCCAATCCAGGTCTTCTTACCCAATATGAGACCTGAATTGGTCGGGCAACCCAATACAGTCTAATTACGGGAAAATCCAGGTCTTACTACGGGTCTCAACCAATCTGAAGCGAAGGACCAATTTGATCCAATTACGGGGACATCCGGGTCTTACTACTGGACTCTTAGCCAATATGAGACCTGAATTGGTCGAGCGACTCAATGTGGTCCCGATTACGGGGTTTCGATTCTGTTTCAGGCTGTCTTGTTCTCTGTGCCATTTCATGGAACGTTGTTTTCGGTAAAAGGATCTCTTAAAGGTAAAAACGGAGGAGAAAGCTCTGACGGCGAGAGCCAATTTTGGATCCAAGCTCTGACGGTGGGAGCAATTTCCGGATCCAAGACGGTAGATTGAAGAAATTCAGAGGATAAGGTTAGGAGAGAGAATAAGTTTTTGGGGGGGTTTTTATTTGAAGGATCGAGAGAGCTAGCTTCATGCTTCGGGCGGGGAAAGAAGACAGAGAATTGGGTTTTTTTCTTCATAGTGTTTTGGGAAGACTGAGGCAGTCGATGCTGAAGTCAGTGTTGTAATGTGAATCGGGATTTTTAATGAAGTGGGTTTGATTACTCTTGACTGTTTTGTGAAATCCGGTTACGTCTGTGATTGAAGAATTAAAAGGGTGTCTATAGGATTGAGTATGCGGAGTGAATGAAATTTATTGGATTAGTCTAACAAGACAGTCAGTGGATACAAGATCGTGAGTATAAAGCGGTATCGAAGATTAGCAGTTTGGGTTGTTCGGGGTTCTCTGTAACGTCTAGAGACCTACCGAATGGGGCAAAAAGGACTTCGACAAGTAGTCGAAGGGCATCCATATAGATTTACAGTGTATTCTGGTAGTTGTTTGTATTCCAACAGTCAAAACCCAATAAACTGCTTGAATATTGGCGAATCTCCATACTACCTTCTATAGCCAGACGCCTGGCGCATTCTCGAGCAGGAAAGCACGTAATATGACAAAAGTGGTGAACCTGACGTGAAAGCTTGAGGTGGAAGGTATTAGATTTCGGTTGATTTTATCTTTATTTTATGGAAAACGAAAATAAAAAATTTGAAGGATTTTTGGGAGGAGTTTCTGGTGGGGATTCTTCTAAAGGACAAGGTATGCACATGGATCCGTCTATTGCAAGTATGTTTCAAGCCTTCTCATTATCAATGCAGCAACAGCAAAGCAATGATCGAAAGGAAGCTTTGGCAACCAAAGCATTGCAAGCAGTGGTCAATAAAATTGATCAATTTGATGGGAGGAATATTTCAAGGTATTTAAGATGTTATGTTCGTGAAATAGAATTAAATCGGGTTTTTGAGAATAAAATGGTTGAATTATTTGGACTTGCCACGATACCGGAGATAAGAGACTTGATTACATCGATTACGGATCGTTATGGGAATTCATGGGAGTTTTTTTCACATGCATTGAAAGACGAATATTTCTTGAAAGATGCTGATCGCGTTACTAAGAAGGTGTTTTTGGTATGGATTGAACGGCCCAATAAGAATTTGCAAGCAACAAAGCTACTAAGGGAATTTGAGAGGCAGTACTCTCAATTGTCGAAGGTAGAAAAATTGACATTGGAAATGAACAAAGTTGATCTATTTCTTCAAGCTGCTGATGGAGAATTGCAAGGGAAATTAGAACTCCTTCTTGAAGACAAAGAAGAAGATGAAGGATTGACAATGAAGTGGAAGAACGTTGAAGATGCAGTGGGGTTGCTTACAAAAAAAGAAAGGAGGAAGGATAGGAGCAATATTCCGAAAACAGTACAAGCACCCAAAGCTCCAGTACGTACAACACCACCAACAATGCCTACAGTTCAACCTTCGACATCCTTATCAAAGAAAGCAGATATGGAGATGGAAGAAATTATACGAGGAATGCGAGAACTTCAAATCAAATTGGCAAGACTTGAAGAGAATACTTCTATAAATAATTCGAAGAATGTTTCAAAACAAGGATATGTACAAAGATGCATTTGGTGTGATGATGCTTCACAAACTAGAAAAGATTGCAATGAATTTAATAATATGATACGACAGGGAATTATTTGCTGGAAAGATGGGAAGATAGCATTGAAAGATAGGGATGATCTTCTTCAAACCAATTTTAGCAAGGGAGGAATGAGAGCATTGGTTCAAGATAACCTAAAAGAGCATGAAACAGTAGCACAAGAAAGTGCAAGTTATGGTGCTAGAGTAGATGATGAAATTCGTGAAAGTACGGAAACGAGTGAGTTTTGGGCTTCTGCCGTTTCTACAATGCAAGAAGAGAAATTACCTCGAGAAGCATTATTGAGGACTGCAGCTATAATACGAGGTAGAACAAGTTGGGAGGATCCTGTTGAGTCTCTTTCAGTTCATGCATATATTGTTAAGAGCCAACATGAAGCTTTGATGGAAGAAAAGAGACGAGAAAATTTTGATGATACTAGAGAAGGAAATTCTTCTAAGAGACAAACTCGAGGAGACAAGGCTCGGGAGGCAGCTTCACAAGAATTGCCTATAAAGGATACCTCAGCATCATTGGGAGAAAAAACAACGGAGACAAAAGATAAGGGCAAATCAATTGCTTATAAGCTACTTTCTGACATTGAAGCGGCAACAAATTTGAAAGGGGTGTTGGAAGAACGTATATTAAACGCTAAGGTGGAATTCACATTGAAAGAAGTCTTGAAAATTACAAAGAAGGAGTTTCATGATGTTATCATGGACAGTATTAAGCGAAAGAGGCAATTAATGGACGAAACTGGAATGAGTCATGCTATTGATGCAAGAATATATAGAGATGAAGAAGAGGTTGATATTGGTTACAAGAAACCAACAAATGAAAAGAATGGGTATAATCAACGAGTACATTTCAAAGATTCTAGTGACAAGAAAATGGAAACTTTGAGCCATTATACTCGAAAGCATTGGGCAAGGTCAACTATTGAGGTATTGCTGAAAGTAGGAGATATAGAAGAACCAATAGTTGCTTTAGTCGACTATGGTTCTGAAATAAATCTCATGTCTAAAGATCTTTATAAGAAGCAAAAATGGCCAATTGATATGGAACATGGATGGGCAATTCGAGCAGCTAATAACACACGGGGCGAATTATATGGAGCTTGTCTAGATGTCAAAATTTGGATTGAGGATGTTGCGATGGAGCAACATTTCTTTGTTCAAGATACAACGTCTTATCCGTTGATTTTAGGACAATCTTATATTACGGCAACACGGATGGAAACAAAAGTACTTGACGATGGTTCTGCTTATGCAAGGATACGTAGCGAGGATGGGAGGAAAGCTGTATAATTTCTAACAGTACCTCCTAACCATGAACGGAATCGAGATAGGTTGAGGGAGAAACCATTGCCAAAGATTGTTGAAGGATTTAAGGATTTTGGAGAGGTACCACTGTAAAGCGAGATTATGGAGGTACAAAAGAGGAGGTACTCTCTCGAGATGAAGGTGTCTTTGATGCGAGTTTTATTGGTATATTGGAGAATGGAAATATTATGTATAAGAAAGTTGATGATTTTAAAAGAAAAGAAAGAAAAAGATTATATGATATTGAAGGACAGTTACGCAAGATAGGTACATTGCAAGATGATGAGAGGATTTTAGGTGTTTATGAAGAAAATGGACTGGAAGATTCATTGAAATTCATTACATCTATTGGGTTAGGGGATAATGATAAGATTGTTGAGATTCATTCAAGAGAGGTTTATACCATACTTGAATCTTTTTAAGCACCAGAAGTCACTGTAGAGACGAGATATAAAATGGCAGATAAGAAGGTAAAGCCTGTTGCCGGACCATTACCAGAAGATTCTAAAGAACAAATGGGAGAAGCATCAAAAGAAGCAAGTTTAAGAGATCCAATGAGTATTGGACATCTGTTTACTAAAGAGACTTTTGAAGAATTGAAGATTGGTTCTGATGGTTCTTTATTGCCAGAGGAAATTACTTGCTTCAAAAAGATGTTGGCTAAACAAGGTAGAGGGTTTGCTTTCGAATCTCATGAAATTGGGTATGTAGATCCAAATATTATAACACCTATGGTTATCTTCATTGTACCGCATGTACCTTGGAATCTAAGACCGATTCCAGTACCGAGGGCACATTTACCTAAATTGGTTGAGCTATTTAAAAAAAAGATAAAGATGAAAATATTGGAACCCTCGTTTGTGCCGTATTCTAGTCGATGGTTTACGGTACCTAAGAAGAATGGGTCACTACGGTTTATTCAAGATATGCAACTGGTGAATGGAATAACTATCAGGAATGCAGGAATTGGACTTATTGTGGATGAATTTGCTGAGGCGTTTGCTGGAAGGGCGATCTATTCAATGGATGACTTGTATTCAGGTTATGATCAATTTCAACTTGTCGAAGGAAGAAGAGATATGATAACAATGAGGACACTACTTGGATTGGTTAGAATGTGCACTCTTCCTTAAGGCGCGACCAACTCAGTTGCACATATGATGAATGGGATGAATAAGGTATTGAGAGATTTTATTCCGGAAAAGACTATGCCTTTTCTGGATGATGTTCCTATAAAAGGGTGCAAAGAAGGAGACAAGGATGAAACTTTAGATACAAGGGGGTGTCGCAAATATGTTGTTGATCATATACAAGATTGTGAAAAGATTTTAACTCGGCTTGGAGATGTTCATCTTACATTATCGGGTATGAAGTCCGTATTTGGAGTACGAGAGGTTGTGATTGTTGGACATTTATGTGAATACGACACTGCTCCGTTTCACATTTGTATTGATCACTCAATACCAATTTCTCTTGCACCAATAACTTGGCCTTTTCTCATTCCATTACCATCTAACCTTTTGCTTTTTTTCAGTTCCAAAATTGAATTACTGCAAGCCCGGAATAGTTCTTGCCTGTGGGTCTCCACCATGCGTTCTCTTTCTTATGACTGGCTCCTCACTGTTAACTTTTATTTGGAACTACTACTCTTGAAAACACAAGAAATACAAGAAAATGGCACTCCAGCCAATCCAAAACAATACCACAGAATGACTTTAATTGCTGCCCCACTCCTATTCATTTATTACTTGGTGATAATGACAACATGTTACTCATACTGTCCGTGAAAGATAATGAGAAGTAATCTTTCTTGATGGCTGCATTAAGTTTTCAGAAATCCTAACAAATTTGGATTTTTCCATTCTTCTTTCGTACCATCACAATTAATGACACCCATGCACTATGCGGAACAGGATAAATAAAATCCATGTCGAGAAGTTTATCCAATTCTCCTTTCACTAAAAGGGAATATTTTAGTCTAAGGCGGTCTTGTCTTTGACAAACTGGCGTAACACCCTCCTCCAGAATAATCTAGTGCTCACACACGTCAATCAGAATTCCTTTCAAATCCGCATACGACCACGGAAAGGTAGATTTTTTACGGACAAAAAATTATTTTCAAGCATCTAATTTTGTACCGATAATATCAGCATATATTTTAATTAGCTGTGGTGTTTCGTTGGTGCCCAGGTTAATAGATTGATATACAGGGTCTTCAACAACCTCTGATTTAATTATCTTCTCCTGATCTGAATATCTTATATTATCCAACATATGAGAACCACCCAAATCTAGTTCCAATGTATTGACCCTATTGACTGTGGAATTGTTCATCCATTCAGCAATAGCATGATCTGAGTTAGTCGTATTTTCCTGATGTATTAAATATTCGTCGGGACTTCCACATTGGTAGACTCCTGTCTTTGCTGTTGAAGTGTTTTGTCCTACCTCAAATTGTGATGAACTATAGCATCGTCATCTACCTCAATCAATTGACTCCCATTGTCCAATGTAAATTCTGATCCTAGCAATTGAGATTCTCCATGATATTGTACCAGGTACATCTGTAGAACAATCTGGTTCCGGCCTTTTTCAATTGTCATTGTGCCTCGGCTCCAATCGTTCTTAGCTTTGGCTTAATAAAGCCAAGGTCTGCTCAATAAAATGGGATACGATAGCGTAGAACTCTGTAATTGAAATACAATATAATCAATTTTGTATATCAATCCCACGATTACAGTGGCAATATTACGTAAGATTTCCATTGACTTTACCCGACTATGATCTACCATTCGCAAGACCAATGTCCTAGGTAGCAATTGCTTTAGATCCAAATCCTCCATTGTATCTGCATTCATTAAATTCACATTGGAGCCACCATCGACTTGTACTCCTGGAATTAAAATGCCATGGATTGATACATCAATTTTTGGTGCTCCTAGATCTGGATTTAAGTATCACGGACACAAAATACAGACTTGAAATCTAACAAGAAGTTCAAGAAGAAGTGGCAGAACTAGATTAAACAGATGAATACAAGAACAACACCAGAAAGGTGAGCTAGAACTCCAAGAGATGTGTTGTCGAGACTGAAGAACTCTTCAGCCTCGATCCCTATATATACTCCTACTTAGGAAGCTTCTCGAGCTACTTCTATTAACTAGGAAGCTTTTAGAAGGTTCTAGAGGCTTCCTTTCTAGAAGGTTCTAGAAACTTCTCGAGCTACTTCTATTAACTAGGAAGCTTCTAAAAAGTTCCACAGGATTCCATTTTAGAAGCTTCTAGAAACTTCTCTTCTAGAAGATTCTAGAGACTTCCTTTCTAGAAGCTTCTAGAAACTTCTCTCTAAAAGGTTCCAGAGGCTTCTCTTCTAGAAGGTTCCAGAGGCTTGTTTTCTAAAAGGTTCTAGAAACTTCTCTCTAGAAAGTTCTAAGGAATATGTCCCTAACATCACCCCCTCCTTTAGCTTCGAGGTCTCTGAGAAGCAATGTTGTTGATCAGTACCAACGCAAGAAAATGAAGATCTGTCGCATAACTTCTGCTATGAACTCCAACTGTTGTTCACAAGGCAAGTGGTTCATCGACCCTTGAAGCCAACGGTAGTGGCCCATGCCTTCGACTTCTGACCAAGCATGAACTTCCGTGTCCTCATTGTGAAATTTTCCTGCAAACACGCCTTCTGGTTGACCATCGTAAGCAGGCTCGATTTCAAATACGATCACCAGTGATCGATTACTCGGTATCCTCCGTCGTCGTCGTCGTGGTACATGTAGTTCTTCATCTCGGGATTGCCTTCGTGAGCTACTCGGTTGCGATACTCTGACTGGCATAATATCTATCTCTTGGCTATCCATATCAAAAGACCAAACTATGATCTAACTTGGAGAAAATAACTACATCAACTATGAATTTTGCTGGTACTCTCCCCTTTTCTTATATTGTTGGGATTATAAGCTTCAGAAAGAAGCTATCATTGAATTGATTTAGGTTTATCGGGATGTCGTTGATGAAACTCCTATACCTTTTGTGGCGCATTCGCAAGATTTTCAGCTGGCTCCCACGTTCGCTCATTAATGTCATAGCCACACCAATGAACAAGATATTCTAACTTTCCCCACCTTCGCCGTGAATCCAATACCTTTTCAACCTCGTATTCTTCGTGGTTCTCAATTTTAATACTAGGTGGCGGACATTGCACTCTTCCAGGAAAAGATGACTCTCGATAAGGTTCCAACAGAGAAACATGAAAGACTGGATATACCTTCATAGAAACCGGTAACTCCAGCCGATATGCCACTGGATTAATTTGCTTCTGGATGATAAATGGTCCCAATCTTCGATAGTCCAACTTATCATATAGTTGCTTGGTCTTGATATTTCGTCGAAGAAGCCAGGTTTTGTCTCCAACTTTGAAAGTAGGTGCTAGATTTCGAAATCTATCTGCAGACGTCTTATAGGATTCTTAAGCGGATTGTAATTGAAGCTTCAATATAGTTTGAAGCTCTGATAGTTGCTTCGCAAATCCTTCAGTTGCTGGATTGTTATTTGTTGACGGACTCAATAAATCAAGCTTCGGATGATACCCATAGTTGGAAAAGAATGGTGTTTGTTGAATCGACGCATGGAGGGTGTTGTTATATGTAAACTCGGCTAGCGGTAGATATGCCGTCCAATCGTCTTGCTGATAGTTGATGTTGCATCGTAAGTACTGCTTCAAGACTTGGTTCACCCGTTTCGTTTGGCCATCAGTTTGAGGATGAAAAGCTGAAGAAAGCTTGATATGCACCTTCAATATCCCAAAGAGAGATCTCCAAAACTTTGACACGAACTGGGTACCTCGATCTGATATGATATCATCTGGTAGTCCATGATATCGATACACATTATCGAGAAAGAGTCTTGTTGTGACTTCATTGGACAATGTCTTCTTACAAGGAACAAAGTGTGCCATCTTCGTAAGCCGATCTACCACGACAAAGATGCTGTCAAATGAGTTTGATGATGGCAAGTCCGTGATGAAGTCCATAGAAATTGAAGACCATGGTCGACGTGGAATTGGCAATGGCTGTAGAAGTCCATAAGGGTGATGCTGAGGATTCTTAGATCTTGAACAGATGTCACAAGAGAGGACAAAATCTTTCACATCCTTCCACATTTGGGGCCACCAAAAATCTCGAGAAATAAGCTCCAAGGTCTTATTGAATCCAAAATGTCCCGCAGCTGAAAAATCATGGCGAGATTGAAGAACTCGGAGTCGTGCTAGTCCTTTTGGAATGTACAATCGCTCTTCAAAGTATAAAAGATCTCCCTCCACCTTGAACTTGTCGTCATTGGTATGTTGCTTGATATCAATGGCTACTGAATCTTTAATTGTCATAGCACGTACCTGGTTTAGGAAGTCAGCATCAAATGATACAATAGTAGCACAAAGTTGAAATCTCTTTGGCTTCAATAACGTTGTATATTGTTGATCAAACACTGCTTCTCCAACCTTTGGTGCAAGATACGATCTCCTTGATAAAGCATCGGATATTCCTTGCTGCCTTCTAGGTCGATAAGTGATACCAAAATCGAATCTAGATAGCGACATATTCCACCGAGCTTGACGTCGATTTAAAACTCAAGCCGTCATGAAATACTCCAAATTCTTGTGATCCGTATATACGGTTACTGGATGTGCAACTCCTTCAAGAAAGTGACGCCATTCTTCGAAAGAATCCACTATAGCAAGAAGTTCCTTATCGTGGATCTCATAATTGATTTCAGCAGCAGAGAACTTCCGAGAATAGAATGCAACTAGATGGAGCTTCTTATCTTCACTGATTTGTGAAAGCACAACTCCCAAAGCAAAATTTGAAGCATCAGTTTCTAAATAGAAGGCCTTTGTAAAGTCTGGATGTACCAAAATTGGAGCTGTAGTAAATGCTGTCTTCAAATCTTGAAACGCCTTCTCCGCCAAAGGTCCCCATTCCAACTTATCCTTGCATGTTAATCGAGTGAGAGGAGCAGCAACTTGAGAATAATTCTTGATGAAGATCCGATAGAAGTTAGCAAAATCAAGAAAGCATTGTACGTCTCTAACCGTCTTCGGAACCTCCCAAGACATGATTGATTCTACTTTCTTGGGATCCATCTTCAAACCTTCTGTAGTCGTAATGAACCCCAAAAATTCCATCTCCGTCTGGTGAAATAAACACTTTTCTAATTTGGCATATAGTCCTCGCTTGCGTAGTTTCTCCAAGACCAAATGAACATGCTCCTCATGCTCTTCCTCGTTTTTAGAGAATATTAGAATATCGTCCAAGTAGATGACAACAAAATCGTCGAGGTGTTCTTGAAAGATGTCATTCATCATATGTTGGAAAACCACTAGAGCCTTGGTAAGACCAAAAGGCATGACATTATATTCGAAATGACCATACCTTGTACGGAATGCTGTCTTCCACTCATCTCCTTCCTTGATTTGTATGAGATTATAAGCTCTCCTTAGATCAATTTTTGTAAAGATCTTCGCACGTCCAAGTTGTTCTAAGAGACTAGAAATCAAGGGTAATGGGTAACGATTTTTCTTTGTTACCTTGTTGAGGCCTCGATAGTCCACACACATCCGTAATGATCCATCTTTCTTCTTCACAAATAAGATGGGTGCTCCAGCTGATGATTTTGAATGACGAATGAAATTCTTGGCTAGATTCTCGTCGATGTACTTTCGTAACTCTACCAACTCCATTTGCGATAGATTGTAGATTGGACCAAAAGGTGGTTGTGCTCCTTCTTCCAAGTCTATGGTACAATCATATGGTCGGTGTTCCGGTAGTATGTCGGCGTTCTTCTTTTGAAACACGTCTTCAAAATCTTTATATTGCTCCGGTATACTTGTTGTTGAGATCTTCTCCTCGGTAGTTGGAGCCGCATAAATGACAAATGGAGTGCCTACCTTAGATGATCTTATAAACGCTCTTGCTCCAATGAATAAGGATTTCTTTTTTCGAGGTTTTTTACTAGGTTTTTTCTTGGGTGGTTTTGTGGGAAAAGTCATCTTCTGCAACCTCCAATCTATCAATGGATTATGTTTTTCCAACCAAGAAAGACCAAGAATAATAGGATTTGATGGGGTTCTAATAATATTAAAAATAATATGACTACTATGGTCTTTAAACGTTACTTCTATAGGTTTTGATTCATGAGTGATACTACCAGACAATAAAGGTCGCCCATCTATGACCTCAACATGAACAGGTTTTGATTTTTGTACTAAAGGGATCTTATGACGCTTTGCAAATTCTTCGTCTTAAAAACAAGCAGATGCTCCTGAGTCTAGTAGTGCTAAGGTTCTCAGTTTTTGAGGGCCGATAAACAGAGGGATTGTAAAACAAAGTGCAGGTTGGGCAGAAAAAAAGGAACCTGATTGTTGTTGGGATATTTCATTGTCCAGCCGCACGGTTCTTACTGTGGCTGGGTATCCTCGTTTTCCTGAACAAATACTCCCCTAGTCTTGACTATGCCTCGATTTTGCTTTTTGGGACAGTTTCCGACTTTGTGGCCTTCTCCACCGCAATACAAGCATAAATTTTCCTCCATACGTCGCTTTTTTTCTTCTATAGTAAGAGATTTGATACGTACTGCATCAATTTACATGTCTTCTACCTCTGAATGCAAATTCACACCGCTTGCCGACATAGTTGGAGCATGGCAAATTGTATGTTGTCTTGAGCGTTGGTCTTGGCGACGTTGGAATAGGCGATTATCGCACTTCACAGCTTGGCTAATGGCTTCATTGAGCGTTCGTGGATCAGGAAGAGTTAACAGCAAATCCTTCACATCATCTCTTAAATCCCAATAGAATTGACTCATCAAAGCTTCTTCATCCCAATTGATGTCGCATACTAATTGCCTGAAATCCAAAGCATAGACTGATGTAGAACGCATCCCTTGTCGTAGCAACCGGATCTTTGTTGTAGCCCATCGAACCTTATCGTGTTCACCAAATGCTTCCGCAAATGCTTCCAAAAAGGTTTCGAAGTTGTTTAATATGGATGATCGTTTCTCAAACAAAGGAGCAAACCATGATAGAGCTTGTCCCGTAAGTAAGGTTCCAACAAGCCCAACACGTGACTCCTCCATTGGATATCGTTCGGGCTGTAAAACTGTTATCAACCTGATTTGATTGATGAATCCTTGAAACTTGAAACGTGTTCCATCAAACTTATCTGGAAGGCTAACTCGAGGCTCCTTATGTTGTAGAACCAGTGGTTCTTATCGAACCTGAGGTAAAGTTGTTTCTCCAAGTGCCGAAATTTGAGACTAATGTAGTTTAGATTGTGCTATCCCAGATACTCCATCATTATGAAGCCTTGCCACCACTCCTTCAATCTCTGCAGTTCTTTGTGATAACATAGCGAGGGCATTCATAATAGCATCTAACTTAGATTCTAAACTTTTTGTCATACTAATGTCTTGACCTCCGGCCATTCTAAAAGAAGGACAAAAATGACCCTATAAGAGGCAATATTGGTTTATAGGAGGGTAATCCACAACCTATAAAATGCCTTAAGAATTTCAAGAAGAGGGGTAATCCACTCTCTCCAAGAAGAATAAGACTCCAATATTGTAACAGAAGAAGTATGAGTTTAGAAGAGGGTAATCCGCAACGTCTAAAAAATGCTAGTATACCTTCAAGTAGAGGGGTAATCCACACTCTACTAAGAAAGAACTAGCTCTGATATCTCAAGTTAGTGGAGTCTCGATAAACTGTCACGGACACAAAATACAGACTTGAAATCTAACAAGAAGTTCAAGAAGAAGTGGCAGAACTAGATTAAACAGATGAATATAAAAACAACACCAGAAAGGTGAGCTAGAACTCCAAGAGATGTGTTGTCGAGACTGAAGAACTCTTCAGCCTCGATCCCTATATATACTCCTATTTAGGAAGCTTCTCGAGCTACTTCTATTAACTAGGAAGCTTCTAGAAGGTTCCAGAGGCTTCTTTTCTAGAAGATTCTAGAAACTTCTCGAGCTACTTCTATTAACTAGGAAGCTTCTAGAAAGTTCCAGAGGATTCCTTTTTAGAAGCTTCTAGAAACTTCTCTTCTAGAAGGTTCCAGAGACTTCCTTTGTAGAAGCTTTTAGAAACTTCTCTCTAAAAGGTTCCAGAGGCTTCTCTTCTAGAAGGTTCCAGAGGCTTGTTTTCTAAAAGGTTCTAGAAACTTCTCTCTAGAAAGTTCTAAGGAATATGTCCCTAACATTAAGCTAACTTCATGAATTTCTTTAGTGTGGGATCTTCGTCATATTAGCGCTGAATTCAATGTAGATTGACATTTCGGTGCTACAACCAAAAGTTGCTTCATTATAATTGAAGGCTGAATAACATCCAAATCCTTCAGAATGTCATAGGGTTCCATATTGAGAGTAATTTCCAATGTTCTTTTGCGTTTCATTAGTTTCGATTTTACTCCATGAGGTAAGATATTCTTCTGCCGTGGACTCAGAATTGGAACAGCAGCCCGAGCTTCTTTGTAATTTCTGCCCTTGAGAGGATCTTTCAATGGATAGGATGTTTCTCGGAATTGTGTAGAGATCAAAACTGCTTGAAACGGAACCGAAGCCTCCGTAATTGGGACCTCATTGGGTTCTGCCACCGAATCAGGTCTCATACTGGGTACAAAGTCCGTAACATGACCTGAATTGGATGGTCTTGGCAAATTGGCATGTGGAACCGAATTGAGTTCCTCAGTTTCTTGAGGTCTCAATATTGAGATACGTCCCAATACTGATATTGGTTCATTTAGCCCCATGGACGGTGCTACTTGCTCTCTTACGATTAGTTCATCCATGTCGTGAATTGGATTCTTGTCTTTTTGTTGGCCTCTAGTAAGTACTGCATTCACCACCTCGATACAATGTACTAGTGAGTTTCATTGAACAGGGCCTTTGTCCTCCGTCGATTGGCTTGTTTGCATTTGCTGGTCCCGGTTATTATAATTAAAGGGCGCATTGCACTGCTGATAAGTGTGACCAGACTACTTATAATTTCCATATATTCGAGCATAGTCATCACTAGCCATTGAATTGGAACATTCATTGGCATAATGACCAATCTGTCTGCAACGAAAACAACAAAGTGGTCTTCTTGCACCCCATTCAGGGATATTAGATGTCTCTACTGGTATATAACGGCTAGGTCTGTCCCATGTCGGATGAGTAAAGGATCCTGGTTGACCCATTGTTACTGTAGAGTCTGGCATTAGATTTGTCTTGGGTGGATATTGATGGTATCTTGGTTGGTTCATCGCCAATCCGTGAGTATTGGATACACCTTCTTAGAGAAATTCAGAGTTTAGAAAATTAGAATAATTCATGTTTTATTTATTCGCTTGATTTCCATTCTAGCCAAACCTATTTCTCGTT
Source organism: Physcomitrium patens (assembly GCF_059467195.1). Lineage (NCBI taxonomy): Eukaryota > Viridiplantae > Streptophyta > Bryopsida > Funariales > Funariaceae > Physcomitrium > Physcomitrium patens. The sequence continues at coordinate 8,359,890 of NC_143410.1, forward strand.
TGCACTTGATTGATGTTCCACTGGGTTGGTTGAGTCATTATCTGATTATTGAATTGTTGTTGCTTTCGTAAATTCCAACAGTTCGTGGTAATATGATTGCCCCTGCAAAAGGTATATTGTATAGTCATTTGAGGTGGTGAAGGACATTCTGTTACTAAATGACCTTGTCCCTTTCAATTGCTGCACCAGACATTGGGATGCATATTGGTTGATTTATGCCTTTTATCTTTATCCTTGGCCAAATTCACAGCCAATTTATCCATTTCTTTCGTCAATGTTAACAGCAATGACTCATTGGGATCCCTTGATACCAATGTATTTGGAAATTTCTTTATAGGTATTGGTTTTTGATACGCGAAATAAGGTGCATATGGATGTGATGATGATGGTAGTACAGCTTGCAATGAAACGGCATCCACTATTCCCTATGGAATTGTACCATAATCATTCCTTCCAAGATAACTTTCCGATGTGTCATTCCAATTTGTCATTTGATAATCTCCTTGAGATGGAATCATCGTGGCTCCAATTCTTAAGTTCTCGTCATAGTGACATTCCTTCCATACTTTCGCTCGCTCAAGAGATGATGCAGTGGTGGTTGATTGGACTTCCTTTACAAACATCTTCAATTCTTGTGGGTGTAGTCCATTAACCAATATGGACAATACAAACGATTTTGGCATTTGGTTATTTGGCCATTTTCGAAGTATATCTGCTACACAACCATAATATGACTGTACTGCCTCCCCTAGGATCATTTTGCTGTTCATTAACCTCTCTCAAAGGCGGTCTACAAAACCAATTGGCTAAAAATGAAATAAAAATGCATTCTTCAATGCTTTCCAATTCGAAAATTCACCCACTGGTTGGCAGTTGTACCATTCAAATGCCGTGTCTTTTAACGTCGCTGGCAGCCATCGCAACCAAATATCTTCAGTTCTGCCATTATAAGCTACACATGTTGTAAGAAACTGAGACAAATGTTGATCGGGATCCTCACCTACAAATCCCTAAAAAGTAAGTAGTAGCGCGACACTAGTCGTACGATCACCTATTGCATCCATTTGTACTGCAATCGGAACAGTTAGTCCTCCTGACGCCATTGAATTTCTTGTTCTGCTAAACTCCATTTTAAAATAATCTCTGCTTTCCCTTATTCTAATTTTCGAGCTCTCAGTGCTCCTCGATTTACTGTTATTTTTTGTAATTAGTTTTATTGGTTGAATTGTAAGTGAAAACGTTAGATTTTGAAATATAATATAGTTATCTTTATTGGCAACCAATTTGTGCCAATCTGAAGAGCCACTATTGCTCGTTTCAGGGGTACCTCCTACTGAAAGAATACCCAATGGAGTACCAAATTCTTCTACGCCTCTTTCTCTTTCAGTTAACGACCTCAAGATTTCCACTGGAATGTTAACAAAATTTCCCACGAGTGTTCTTGGTAGTTTTTCTAATGGTACATATGACTGCAGAATTAACAGTCTGTCCGGTTCTTGATATATTTGGATGCGTCGACAAGCTTGTAACCATGGTTTAATCCACTTGTGTCAATGCTTCCTTTTAAGATTACGTTCTTGCTCCTCTCTTAGTAAGTTCCTTCTTTGCGCTCTTTCCTGTCTTTCTCTCAACTAATTTATTTTTTTCGATGCAATGCTCTAGTTCTTATTAACTATGATCTTACTTCAAACACTACTGAAATCGTCTTCCATTGTCAATTTTCTCAAACATTTGGTAATTAATTCCTAACACTCAAAGCTATTATTACTCCCCGGCAACGGCGCCAAAATGTGATTGCTCGTTTTACTTATTCCAGAAGAAACCTCCCAGCATAAACCCATATAGGGGGATTCGAACACGAGGAATGACTAATTGCTTAAGCGTTCATGTTAGGGTCACACAATCAATTACCTCTTGAATGTATGTCAAGGACAAAGACTCGATGAGGAAAAATATACACCAAAAGGCTATCTCGATATAATAAGTCAAAATATAAACAAGTAGGTATATTAAAAGGAAACTGGAATGGCTATTGCCACAAGACAAGAAACTAAAGACTCTTGAACCTAGACTAGAAGCAAGAAAGGAGTTGACAAGAGTGAAGAAGCCTTCACTCTTGTCTCTATATATACTATCTAACTAGGGGCTACATGGCGACGTTCTATAGGACCTCCAATATGTGTTGACTTTGTAGGACACATGCCTTGACTTACAAGGCAAGTTTTTCTACGTGTGGACCACATAGTTAGCTTGATCTTCAAGCTAACAATATGTGTGGCACATGGCCAACTTGTTGACCACGTTTCTAATCCAAAAAGTCAATTAAAGACACCTATGAAGTCAAAGCAGCGTCTAGGAAGTTTCTAGGAAGCTTCTATATTAAATATTATATAATTAACTTACTTTTATCTACTTTTACTTACTTCTACCTATTTCTATATGTAATTATTAGCTTACATGATTATGGCCGTGACATTACCCCCCCTTCTAGAGACGAGTTCCACGAGGAGCGGTCATCATATGTTGAGGAAATCTATGATGCGACGAATTATATTCGCCACATACTCTGATCTCTGTTCTCTTCGAAGATGATTGATAGGGCCTCTCAACCATCGGTAGTGTCCCATACCAGGGCGGGAAGACCACCCAGTTATTTGATCATTATTGAGGCCTTCATAACTTCCTTCGAATAGAATATTCGGAACACCATCAGGAGTTGTTCCTACCTCTAGCAAAATCACCAAACATCGGGAGTCCCTTCCCAAATCATGATACCAAACGCGTTGTATCTCACCATCTGTTCGAGGAAGAACATGTCGTTCTTGAAGATCTTCATCTCGATTGTGTCGTCTTGAAGGTTGTGACAATCGTGATGTCTCGTCCGGCAGGTCAGCAAACGAAGGTTCTTGAGTTGAATCCGCTGGTTGTTGGCTCTCCATCTAATTAGTATCACAAATGTAAAGAAGTTACAAACAAGGATAGGAAATTGAATGTTATCTTGCCTCAATCTTGTCTCTTTTATAAGAGAGATTTTCATCTTGGTTTTGATGGATGTCGTTGATGAAAAACTTTGACTTTAGCTGATGCATTTGCTAGATTCCTGGATGGCTCCCATGTGCGTTCACTAATATCATATCCGCGCCAATGAACAAGATATTCCAGCTTATTTCGGCGCCGCCTTGAGTCTAATATCTCTTCCACCTCAAATTCTTCATTATTATCTACTTCTATAGGAGGCGATGGCATTTGTCTTCTTCCTTGTATATCCACTGTCTTATATGGTTCAAGAAGATATACGTGGAATACAGGATGGATCTTCATTGACTCCGGTAGATGTAACCGATATGCAATTGGGTTGATCTGTTCAGAAACAGAAAAAGGGCCAAGCCTACGATAGTCCAACTTGTCACAAGGTCGAGTAGTCTTGATATTGCGACGAAGTAGCCATACCTTATCACCTACGTTGATTTGTGGTTGCTCCTTACGATATAGATCTGCGTTTATTTTTTGTCGTTCTTGAGCTTCCTTCAATTGCGTCTTCATTATTGCATGTAACTCTGACAACCGATTTGCCATATCTTCTGCTGCAGGATTATCAACTTTTGAAAAATCAAAAGTATCAAGTCGTGGATGATAGCCATAATTGGCAAAGAAAGGTGTTTGTTGCGTGGAAGAATGTACCGTATTATTATAAGCAAACTCTGCCAATGGCAGAAGGGTTGTCCAATCATCTTGTTGGTAGTTGATAGTACACCTTAAATACTGCTCCAAGACTTGGTTTACGCGCTCTGTTTGTCCATCAGTTTGAGGATGGAAAGCCGAAGATAGCTTTATGTCCACTTTTAAAATCTTGAAAAGGGTCCTCCAAAATCTTGACACAAATTGAGTTCTCCTATCTGATATGATATCTTTAGGTAATCCATGATAGCGATAGATATTATCAATGAAAAGCTTAGCTGTTTCTTCACCTGTGATAGATTTTGTACATGGCACAAAATGTGCCATCTTGGTGAAACGATCTACTATCACAAATATAGAATCATAAGATCTTGAGCTTGGAAGATCTGTGATGAAATCCATAGAAACAGAAGACCATGGTTGTTCTGGTATAGGTAATGGCTGAAGAAGTCCGTAAGGTCGATGACGAGGAATTTTTGATCTTGAACAAATATCACATGATTGTACAAAGTCTTTGACTGACTTCCACATTTGTGGCCACCAAAAATCTCTTGATATGAGTTCCAAAGTCTTATTATATCCAAAGTGCCTTGCTGCTGGAAAGTCATGACGTGCTTGAAGAACACGTAAACGTGCTTCTCCTTCTGGAACATATAGGCGTCCTTCAAAATATAATAGATTATTCTTGAACTCAAACTTAGAAGGATCATGAGACTTGGAAGAATTATTCTCGATATCATAAACAAGAGGGTCTGAGGACATACTGGACTGGATTTGCTTGAAAAAAGTTGAATCAACAGTCAATGTTGATTTCATTGCTCGGAGATGAAATTGCTCCGGTTTCAAGAGGACCGTTCTTTGTTGCTCAAAAGCTGCATCTCCTTCTTTTGGTGCAAAATAAGAACGTCTAGATAGGACATCAGACAAACCTTGTTATTTTCCTGGCCGATAAGTGATAATGAACTCGAATCTTGACAAAGACATACTCCAACGAGCTTGACGACGATTCAACACGCGTGCTGACATGAAATATTCGAAGTTCTTGTGATCTGTATATACAGTGACTAGACTAGAAGCGCCTTCTAGATAATGACGCCATTCTTGAAAGGAATCCACGATCGCAAGAAGTTCTTTATCGTGGATCTCATAATTGATCTCGGCTGCTGAGAATTTTCTTGAATGAAAAGCTATCGGATGGAGTTTGTCATCTGTTCCCATTTGTGATAAAACTGCACCCAAGGCAAAATCTGATGCATCTGTTTCCATAAAAAATGCCTTGGAAAAGTCAACACGATATAAGACTGGTGCAGAGACAAACGATGTCTTCAAGGCTTCAAATGCTGCTTCCGCTTCTTGATTCCATTGAAATTTATCTTTACTAGTCAAGCGTGTAAGTGGAGCTGCAACTCGTGAGAAATCTTTGATGAAGATCCGATAGTAATTGGCAAATCCCAAGAAACATTGGACATCTCTTACCGTCCTTGGAATCTTCCAATCCACGATTGTTTGGACTTTCTTAGAATCCATCATGAGACCATCATTTGAAATGATGTATCCTAAAAAGTCAACTTGAGTAGTGTGAAATACACACTTTTCCATCTTGGCGTACAATCCTGCATCTCTAAGTTTTTGTAATACTTGACGAACATGTATTTCATGTTCTTCGACGTTCTTGGAATAGATCAGGATATCGTCTAGATAGCAGACGACAAAATTGTCTAAGAATTCACGAAATATATCATTCATGAGATGTTGAAAAGCAGCTGGTGCATTCGTGAGTCCAAAGGGCATGACATTATATTCGAAATGTCCATACCTGGTTCGAAACGCAGTCTTCCATTCATCTCCTTCTTTGATCCGTACTAGATTATATGCTCCTCTTAGATCTATTTTTGTATAGATCTTAGCTTGATTCAACTGGTCAAGGAGTCCTGATATCAAAGGTAATGGATACCTGTTCTTGATTGTGATCTTCTTGAGTCCTCGATAGTCAACACACATTCGTAAAGATCCATCTTTTTTCTTTACGAATAGAATTGGAGCTCCTGCTGGAGATTTTGAATGGCGTATGAAATTCTTTGCTAAATTCTCGTCAATATATGTCTTGAGTTCAGCCATCTCATCTTGCGATAAACTGTAAATTGGTCCAAATGGTGGCTGAGTTCCTTCCTTGAGGTCGATTGAACAATCATATGGACGATGCTCAGGAAGAATATCTGCATTCTTTTTCTCAAAAACGTCTTGATACTCCTGATATTGACTTGGAATGCCACTTGAAGTCTTTACGTTTTCAGAAATAGGTGCAGCATAAATAGCAAAAGTTGATCCTTCTTTTGCTGCGTGTATAAATGCTTTTGCACCTATCAGTACGAGTTTTACTGTACTAGACTTATAATTTTTTACTTGGTTCGTAGAACTATTAATAAAGCTTTTGGAAAAGTCAAGTTTACGCGAATTCCAATCTATTCGAGGGTTATATTTTTCTAGCCAGGATAAACCTAAAATAACTGGATTAGACGGGGATTTAATTATGTTAAAAGCTATGTAGCTATCATGACCGTCTATTGTTACTTTTATAGGATGAGTTTCATGAGTGACATCTCCAGAAGACAAGAGACGACCATCTATGACTTCTACATGTACTGGTTTAGGTTTCTGTACAAAGGGTATTTTACGACTTTTAACAAATTGTTCATCTAAAAAACATGCTGAGGCTCCCGAATCTAATAAAGCAGAGGCTTTGTAATTCTTAGGTCCTAAATATAAGTCTATTATAAAACAATGAGAGGGTTCTGAGGAGAGGATAGGACCTTCATTAGGAATTGTACAAGGTTCCAGCTGCACGGTCCCTATTATAATTGGACGAATCCGTTTTCCGATATGTTGTCTTCTTTGACCGTCGTATCCCTCATTTTATAGTTGCGTCGTTTCTTTGGACAATGTTGAGCAGTGTGCTTAGGTTCTCCGCAATATAAACATAATCCTTCTTGACGACGACGAATCTTTTCTTGCTCAGTTAGGGGTTTAAAACGTACCGCGTCAATTTGCATGTCTTCTACTTCCGAATGTACGTTTGGTAAAGATGTTGATGTTGCCATTGAGTAATAACGTTGAGGTTCCCGTGAATGATTCTCAGATCGAAATTCAAAAAGTCGATTATCACATTTTACCGCAAAATCGATTGCTTGACTCAAAGTTTGAGGATCAGGTAAGTTGAGCATCAATTTCTTTACTTCGTATTGCAATCCATAAAGAAATTGACTGATGAGTGCAGCATCATCCCACTTGATGTCAATTGCAAGTTGTCGAAATTATGAAGCATATACTGTTACTGAGCGATTTCCTTGTCGCAGAATTCGGATCTTATTTGTTGCAACACGAGTTGCATCGTGTTCACCATACATAGATCGAAACTCTGCCAAAAAAGCTTCCAAATTGTTCAATATTGGATTTTGTTGTTCAAGAAAAGACGAAAACCACGATAATGCAGAACCAGAAAGTAGAGTGCCAATAAACCTGACTTGTGATCCTGGAGTTGGATAGCTTTGCGGTTGAAGTTCAATTGCCAATTGTACTTGATTGATGAACCCTCGAAACTTTGATCTCGTACCATCAAATTTCTCAGGTAAGGCAATTCTTGGTTCTCTAGTGCTTATAGGGTGTTGTACAATTGGAGAAGGAACGTGATTTGTTGTAGATGTTGAAGCAGCTCCGATGATCTCTATATCTCCACTTTCTGCTATTCTTGTTCTTTCATGTGTTGGTGAATTGAGTTGATGCATCGCAAGCATTAACTCCCTCATTTGCTCTTGCATTTGTGCCATTGCACTCTTCATTTCAACAAGTTCTGCCATAATGACACTAAGAAGAAAAATTTGTTTGATATTGCTCAAGACAAAAGAAAAGAAAGACTTGATAACAAAGAAGATACTAAGAATAATATCAGTTTAGAAGTGGGTAATCCACAAACTTCTAATATGCTTATGTCTTGTCAAGAGAAAGGGGTAATCCACTCTTACTCAAGAAAAAACAAAGCTCTGATATTGTAAGTGTACTCTTGTCAATCTGTCAAGGACAAAGACTCGATGAGGAAAAATATACACCAAAAGGCTATCTCGATATAATAAGTCAAAATATAAACAAGTAGGTATATTAAAAGGAAACTGGAATGGCTATTGCCACAAGACAAGAAACTAAAGACTCTTGAACCTAGACTAGAAGCAAGAAAGGAGTTGACAAGAGTGAAGAAGCCTTCACTCTTGTCTCTATATATACTATCTAACTAGGGGCTACATGGCGACGTTCTATAGGACCTCCAATATGTGTTGACTTTGTAGGACACATGCCTTGACTTACAAGGCAAGTTTTTCTACGTGTGGGCCACATAGTTAGCTTGATCTTCAAGCTAACAACATGTGTGGCACATGGCCAACTTGTTGACCACGTTTCTAATCCAAAAAGTCAATTAAAGACACTTATGAAGTCAAAGCAGCGTCTAGGAAGTTTCTAGGAAGCTTCTTTATTAAATATTATATAATTAACTTACTTTTATCTACTTTTACTTACTTCTACCTATTTCTATATGTAATTATTAGCTTACATGATTATGGCCGTGACAATGTATCATCTCTATTTCCAATATCTGAACGCACAAGGAAACTATAATCTCCTCGTTCATCTTATCGGTCTCTTCTTTACAGCAATTCAGTCATACCAATAACTGCTATTTCCACCAATATATTCACCCTCATAATCTCCAGCTGTAATATTGTATTTCACAGCTTTCAGCACACAATTATCCTCGTTCCAATCACTGGAATTCTTCACACAGAACTGCCATTCACATTACAGTGTTTTACACAAACACAGACTCATTCTCTCTGTTGAACTACAATCAGATTTCAGCATTCAATCTTTCTTCTTCTCAAATAATACCAATCATATTTCCATTCCATAATTTACTTCACAATATTCAGAAACTCTCAATCCTCTTATTCAAAGAAAATAACAAACAAAAGAAAAGAGGTATCATCAAGCTTACCCCGACTAACACTATCACAGCGAGGGCACCTTAATTAACTTCTACAACTCCTATATACTTTCCCCTGATTCTCGAGATTCTAATCGTAATTCTGTAATTAACCACTATTAATAACTAAATCATTCATCTGTCTTCCTGAATTTCCTATTATATAGACTATTAATATATTTTACCAATATCTTTCAAAAACGAATTAATATCTATTCTACATGTATCGCATCAATTTGCATGTCTTCTACCTCTGAATGTGAATTCACGTTGTCGTATTACGTGCTTTCCTGCTCGAAAACGTGCCAAGCGACTGGCTGTAGAAGGTAGTATGGAGATTCACCGATAGTCAAGCAGTCTATCAGTTTTTGACTGCTGGAATATAAACGACTGCAATAATGTATCGTAAATCTATACGGATGCTCTTTGACTGCTTGTCGAAGTCTCTTTTTTTTTTTCCCAGCCGGTAGGTCTCTAGACGTTACAGAGAACCCCGAACAACCCAAACTGTTAATCTTCAATACCCCTTTGTACTTACGATCTTGTATCCACTGACTGTCCTGTTAGATTAACCCAATAAATTTCATTCACTCCGCATACTCAATCCTATAGACACCCTTTTAATCCTTCAATCACAGACGTAACTCGATTTTACAAAACAATCAAGAGTATTCAAACCCACTTCATTTAAAAATCCCGATTCACCATTACAACACTGACTTCAGCAGCGATTGCCTCAGTCTTCCCAAAACTCTACGAAGAAGAAAAATCCAAATTCTATGTCTTTCCTTCCCCGACCCGAAGGGTGAAGCTCCTCTTTTTAATTCCCTTGATCTTCAAAAACCTCCAATGAAAACCGAACTGGTAACCTTGCAAAAGCTTGAAAACTAGCTCCCCCCCGATTCCCCCGAAAAAAACCTCCCTCCCTAAAACTATATTCTCCCCTAACCTTATCCTTTGAATTTCTTCAATCTTCCATCTTAGATCCGGAATTGGCTCCCGCCGTCAGAGCTTAGATTCGAAATTGGCTCACGTCATCAAGGCCTTCTTCTCCGTTTTTACCTTTAAGAGATCCATTTACCGTAAACAACGTTCCCTGAAACGGCACAGAAAACAGGACAGCCCGAAACAGAATCGAAACCCCGTAATCGGGACCACATTGAGTCGTCCGACCAATTCAGGTCCCATATTGGGTAAGATGCCCATAGTAACCTGGATGCTCGCGTAATTGGGTCAAATTGGTCTTCGCGTCAGACTGGTTGAGGCCCGTAGTAAGACCTGGATTTTCCCGTAACTAGACTGCATTGGGTTGCCCCACCAATACAGGTCTCATATTGGGTAAGAGGACCCGGATTGGATTCTCGAAATTGGATCCAATTGGCTCTTCAAACCCGTCGTGTGAATTGGTCCTTCTCATCCTGCTAACTCCCGTTATTAGAATCGAACGGAGCATTTCAGTATGCCCCGGCTGACTGTAACGGGGTGACTGAACCTGACCACTCAGTATTTGCGCTGAAGTTGGTCGATGCTCCCAATATTCGAGGTAACTGAATATTAATAAAATTCCCCTTCTTTTTTTTATTTTCACTGTATACTCGTATTACAACATGACAACTTTGCTTGCCGACATATGTTGTCTTGAGCGTTGGTCTTGGCGACATTAGAATAGGCGGTTATCGTACTTCATAGCTTGGCTAATAGCTTCGTTGAGCATTTGTGGATCAAAAAGAGTTAACAGCAAATCCTTCACATCATCCCTTAAATCCCAATAGAATTGACTTATGAATGCTTTTTCATCCCAATTCATGCCGCATGCTAATTGCTTGAAATTCGATGTATAGACTGATGTAGAGTGCATCCCTTATCGTAGTGATCGGATCTTTGTTGTAGTCCATTGAACCTTGTCGTGTTCACCAAATGCTTTCGCAAACGCCTCCAAAAAGGTTTCAAAGTTATTTAGTATGGACGATCGTTTCTCAAACAAAGGAGCAAACTATGATAGAGCTTGCTCTGTAAGTAAGGTTCCAACAAGCCCAACACGTGACTCCTCCGTTGGATAGCATTTGGGCTGTAAAATTGTTATCAACCTGATTTGATTGACGAATCCTTGAAACTTAGAACGCGTACCATCGAACTTATTTGGAAGGCTAACTCGGGGCTCCTTATGTTGTAGAACCAGCGGTGCTTATCGAAACTGAGGCAAAGTTGTTTCTCCAAGTGCAGAAGTTTGAAGCTGGTGCAATCTAGATTGTGCCATCCTAGATGCTCCATCATTATGAAGCCTTGCTACGACTCCTTCAATCTTTGCAGTTCTTTGCGATAACGTTGTCATGTTGTGACACAACTATATGGTGAAAATATGACAAAAAAATGATATTTTAATTAATATTCTATTATCATGGTTCAACAAGCATTCAATATATTTTACAAGGCTTTTATAAAAGCCTCTAATCCTATTTTCTTCACTTAATAGCTAGTAGATAAAAACTAGTTAGTAATTTTACCTTCTAGGCTGTAGTAACTTTTTTATTGCCTTAGAAAGGCCATAAAATGGTAAAAAAAGGATAAAGAGGATAATTTATTACCATGGTTGATACTAGGGTTAAGTTGAGGGTAGGATCAAGCTATAAAATCACTAGGATAGATTAGATTGATATCCGGGGATCGGCCGGATATGAGACAGGGTCGAAATCCGACCTCTAGCCACTAAAATGGCCACCTAGGATAAAATACGGGGGTTTTTTCAGATCAGGGTTTTTGGATCGAAGAGTTAGCTTCAAGTTCTTTTCAAGGTCACTAGTTTGGTTTCATTAGGATTTGTGAGGGGAGAGCAATCGCTGCTCAAAGTCAGTGTTTATTTTGGTGTTTCGGATTTTACATAAAACATTGATGGATTGCATTCTCAATCGGTTTGTGCAAGTCGTGTAGCATCTATGGATCAAAATTTGGTATTTTTTGGACAGTTGGGTGTGCTAAGTGTATACAAAAATTTGTGTTAATCTAACGATGCAATCAAGAGATATCTGGATTTTAGTACAAAGGATTGTCGGAAGTTGGCAGTCTAGGGTTGGATAGGGATTCTGTGATATCTGAAGATCTACTAGTTGGATCGACATAATTTTTGGCTTAGTAATAGAAGATTTGGAGATCAAGCGACTTTTCAATTTTAAGCTGGAGTTAACAATTAACAAAGGAGAAATCACTTCGGGAGTTTCTACATCAAATTTCAAGGTTGCGGCCAAGTGTCATCAGTGTGGTTTTTGGGCGTTTTCTTGCAATCTGTAAGTTGGGTTGAGCTGAAATTTTCTGAGCATATAGAAGGCTTATACTGGTATTTGGGTGCAAAATTTTACACTAAGTGGACGGTTGGATGAAAAGTTATAGCTTGTCAAAGCTCACTGGCTAGGGTTAGGACTTGTTAAGAAAAACAAAAATAACTTAATTATAAAAGAAATAAAGAAATTGGAATATTGTATGGTTAAAATGACTATGAGGAGTGTTTTTAAATACTTGGAAATTGATATTTCAATTATATTCTTCATACATGGATAAAATCAATTAGGGTTTCTTTGTTATTTGCAAAAACAACTATACCTTCCACAGCCAGATACCCAGTGTATTCCCGAACAAGACAACACGTAATACGACAATGTAGCGAGGGCATTCATGATAGCATCCAACTTGGACTCCGAACTTTCCATCATACTAATATCTTAGCCTCCGGCCATTCTAAGAGAAGGACAGAAATGACTCTATAAGAAGACAATATTGGTTTAGAGGAAGGTACTCCGCAACCTCTAAAATACCTTAAGAGCTTCAAGAAAAGGGATAATCCACTCTCTCCAAGAAGAATAAGATTCCAATATTGTAACAAAAGAAGTATCAGTTTAGAAGAAGGTAATCCGCAATCTCTAAAATGCTAATACATCTTCAAGTAGAGGGGTAATCCACACTCTAACGAGGAAGAAACTAGCTCTGATATCTAAGGTGAGTGCAGTCTCAACAAACTGTCACGGACACAGAAATACAGGCTCGAGATCTAAAAAGAAGTTCAAGAAGAACTGGCAAGAACTAGATTAATTACATGAATACAAGAATAATACCAGAGAGGTGAGCTAGAGCTCCAAGAGATGTGTTGTCGAGACTGAAGAACTCTTCAGCCTCGATTCCAATATATACTCCTATTTAGGAAGCTTCTCAAGCAACTTCTACCAACTAAGAAGCTTCTAGAAGGTTTCAGATACTTGCTTCTAGAAGGTTCTAGAAACTTATCTCTAGAAGGTTCTAAGGACTATGTCCCTAACAATCCACTACTTGATACTTTTGACTTTTCAAAAGTTGATAATCCTGTGGCAAAAGATTTGACAAATCATTTGTCTAAGCTACATACAACAATGAAGGCGTAGTTAAAAGAAGCTCAAGAACAACAAAAGGTCATTGCAGATATCTATCAAAAGGAACAACCACCATTCTACATAGATGTCAAGGTATGGTTATTTTGTCACAATATCAAGACCACTTGTTCTTATGACAAGTTGGACTATGGAAGGCTTGGACCATTTTCTATTTCTGTACAAATCAATCTAGTTGCATATCATTCACACCTATTGAAGTCAATGAAAATCCATCTAGTATTCGATGTGTCTTTTCTTGAACCATACAAGACATTGGACATACCAAGAAGAAGACAAGATCTACTTCCTCCTATAGAAGTGAAAAATAATGAAGAATTTGAAGTGGAAGAAATCCTAGATTCAAGGCGACACCAAAATAAATTAAAATATCTTGTCTATTGGCACGATTATGATATTAGTAAATTACAATGCATTTGGTATGACAACCTTAGAAGAGACTCTCGATATTTGGTGATTTTATTAGAGATAGGAATAATTCCTGATGGTGTTTAAAATGTTTTATTTGAAGGAAGTTATGAAGGCCTCAATAACGATCAAATAACTCAGTGATCTTTCCACTCTAGTATGACACACTATCGATGCTTGAGAGGCCATATCAATCATCTTCAAAGAGAAGAAAGATCAGAGTATGTGGCAAATATAATTCTCTGCATCTTAGACTTCTTCGATATGTAATTAGTGCTCTTTGTGGAACTCATCTCTAGAAGGAGGGAGTAATGTCACTGACATATATTTATTGTAATTATTTCCTAAGTGATGTGAATAAATAGAAGTAGATAAAAGTACATTAATTTTATAATTTATTCTTAAAAAGCTTCATAGAAGCTTCATAGATGCTGCTTTGACTTTATATGTGTTTATACTTAATTGATAGGTTAGAAACTTAGTCGACAAGTTAATCACATGCCACATATGTTGGTGTCTTACGAAAAAAGTTAATTATATGGCGCCTGTATAGAAAACTTGCCTTGGAAGTTAAGATACATGTTGTGCAAAGTCAACACATTTTTGGAGGTCCTATAGAACGTCTCCATGTAGCTCCTAGGTAGATAGTATATATAAAGGCAAAAGTAAAGGCCTTGTTCGCTCTTCTCAATTCCTATCTTACTTCTAATCTAATTTCAAAGATCTCTAGTTTTCTTATCTTTTGGCAATAGCCATTTCAATTTCTTTCATAATATATATATTTAGTTATTTTTATTATTTTATTTTTCTTTAAAAAAAATCTCACTTGTTTATTTTTTTTTAACAAGTGCTTATTCTTGACATAAAGGCCTTATGATGGATTCTAAAAAGATTCCAACTATCATAGATTGGAAGCTTCCAAGAACAATATAAGATGTGTAATGTTTTTTGAGCTTTGCTTATTACTATCAAATCTTCATCAAAAACTTTTCTCAAGTTGTAATTCCACTTACGTGTTTAATTTGTAATGACAAACTTAGATGGAATATAAAAATAGAAGCATTATTTGATACTTTAAAGAAGAAATTTATTTTTGTACCAATCTTGTATTGCGTCAATATTTCTAAGGTATTTTTTATGGAAATAGATGCATCAAACTTTGCTATGGGTGTCATTGTGAAGGTAGAGAGAATTTGCCTAAAGAAAGTACTAGGCTCCTGGTTGCCACTAATTACTCAATCAAGACTTGAGATAAGAGAGATCATTTTTATATATATATATACAATACTTTTAAAAAAAATAATATCAAATATATAAGTCTTAAGTTTCCAAAAACATCCAAAATATGATAAAAAAAAACTCTAAATCCTTGTATATCCTTATAGGGTATTATTTTCAAACTTCAAAAATTCATATCTTCCAATCGGACTATTCAAACACACTCTAATTTTGCATAAAGTACAGATGTACTTCTAACAACTACCACAACAGATTTCAACTATAAATTCATTGTAGATCTTAAGATATAACTAAAATTCTAATAATAGCTTCAAATCTTAGTTTTTATATACATGCATGTAATTTTCTTCATATCTCACAAATTAAGCACTTAAATACCACAAAATTTATATATATAGCTTTTTCTTACAATTATCTATCCTTTCCAAAAGATTTGAACCAAAAATTCTTCCAAAAACTCAAGATATGGCTCCAACCATTACTAAGAACAAAATCACTTACTTACTGCCTATGATTTGGATGCACTGACTTCAATCCTCTATAACTTCTTTATTCAAATTCCAAATTCATTAAATAATATATAAAAAGTATGGTCAAAAAAATGCTCTCTTCAATCTCAATTGCCGATCTTTTGTTGCTCTTTGTAAACGTATGTTATGGCTCAAAGAAAGACAATAGGTATGAAATTAATACCTTAGTTTTGAGTACAAATAATTCTTTTATAAAAACTCCAAATCACACAAAATTTGCACCCAATTCATATCCAAAAACCTAAACTTGATGATCCCAGCCTCCAAAGCTCAAATGCCTTCAAAACTCTAATTCCTAATAAGACCTCAAGCAACCTCGTTGAAGCCCATTGGGCATGGCCTTCGACCAATAGGAATGAAGATCTCCATTCCTTGCCTTCATCCAATCATGCCTTCCTTTCATCCCTTCCAATAAGCCTCTTACTATTTAAGATTTTCTTCTTTAGGCTCTAATCTCTTCTCAAGGCTTCATACTAAACATTTAGGTCTTATAATTTTTGTTAAATACTATAATTAAAAAAGATAAAACTTAAAATAAAGTTTCTTAAATCCACTCTCTTTAAATTAATCTATTAATTATTCTAACATATATCTAGTTTTATTAACATATATTATATTTTAAGTAATTTTTACATACTATAAGCTTTTACAACATGATATTGTGTTATCACAAATAGGAACAGATGACAAATTCCACCTAGTAGCTTTTTATTCTAAGAAATTTTCAACAATCAAAATTAATTATGAGATCCATGATAAAGAGCTCTTTAATATAATGGATTCATTTCAAGAATGGTGTCATTATCTAGAAAGCACTTCAAGTCCAATCACTGTATATACGAATCATAAGAATCTCAAGTACTTCATGTCAGCATGTATTTTGAATCATTGTCAACCACATTGGACCATGTGTTTATTTAGATTAAATTTCAAGTTCACTTATTAATATAAAAAATAATCAGGTCTATCACATGTCTTTTTTAGATATTTTTATTTTATACCAAAAGAAGAAGATGCATCTTTTGATCAATAAAAAATGATTCTTTTAATGCTAGAACATTTTCAACTTCAAGTAATGAAATCAACATTGACTATTAATTTGACCTTTGTGAAACAAATCTAATCAAGTATGTCCTTTGATCTTCTTATTCATGATATTAAAAATCTCTCTTCTAAGTCTCAGGATATTTCAGAGTTCCAGTTTAAGAATCTATTCTATTTTAAAAGATGCCTATATATTCCAAAAATAATTAAGCATGTTTACATATTCTTCAAGCACATCATCAATCCTATGGACTTCTCCAACTATTGCCTATACCTGAACAACCATGATCTTTCATTTCTAAAGATTTTATTATAGACTTTCTAAGTTCAAGTTCAAGTTCATATGATTCTACATTCATAATTGTACATTCGTTCACCAAAATGGTATATTTTATACTATGTACAAAGTCTATTTTAGGTGAAGAAATAGCTAAGTTTTTTATTAATATTATCTATTAGTATCATGGATTGCCAAAGGATATTATATCAAATAGGAAGACTCAATTCGTATCAAGATTTTTAAAAATCCAATTCAAGATTCTAAAAGTGGATATAAAACTCTCTTTGGCTTTTCATCCTTAAACTAATAGACAAATGGAACAAGTGAATCAAGTTTTAGAACAATATTTAAGATGTACCATCAACTATCATCAAGATGATTGGACAAATCTTTTGCCATTAGTAGAGTTTGTATACAATAATTTAATATATTCTTCTACTCAAAAAATACCTTTCTTTGAAAATTATAATTATCATCCATGACTTTATATTTTTTATTTTTAAATATTGATAATCCTGTAGCAGAAGATTTAATAAATCATTTTTTAGAACTATATGTAATAATGAAGACACAATTAAAAGAAGCTTAAGAATAACAAAACACCAATGCGGTGCCGTGCTGTGGTTCAGCTACTATATAAAAATAATATAATTATGTTCTTTATATATAATTTATTAAGTAAAATGGTGAGAGCCATGTTAGTAGATTTTAGTTAATTGTAGAATATAATTTGATTATTACTTTGAAAAGAGGTTGTTTAAAAAGATTACTATAGAATTTTTATAACTTTAATTTTCTTTTGATAGTGGCTTTTAAGATTGGTTTTGGTTGATAGTAACTTCTAAATATAAAGAGTCACTTGTATACTTTTATAAAGCCTTGTAATCTATTGATGGTTTATTGGATCAATTTGATGGAAGAAATATTTCCATGTATCTTAAATATTATTCTTGAGAGATAGAACTCAATAAAGTACTAAAAAAAGATATGATCCTAACATTTGAGCTTGTAGTTGTACTAGAGCTTTATGAGCATATAAAAGAGATTATTCAAACTCATGGAGAGAAATGGGAGGATTTTATCCTTTAGCTAAAAGAAGAGTATTCTTTGGAAGATATAAAAAGGGTGACAAGAAAATTGTTTATGGAATGGATCAATAAATCCAACAAGAGTTTGATTGCAACATAGTTATTTTGAGAATTTAAAAGATAATTTCTTCAAAAGTCTCGAGTGGAAAAGCTTACACTTGAAAATAATAAGGTGGAGTTATTTCTTCAAACAGCTAGCAATGATTTATAAAGAGAGTTGGAATTACTATTGGAAGCTAATACATAGGACAATGGACTTACTACTGATTGGAAGAAAGTCTCTGAAGCTGTAGGCATACTTGCTAAAAGAGAGTATCAGAGGAGTAAGGTGGCAGTAAGGCAAGAGACTAGACCTCCACCAACTACAATACCTCATAGGCAATTGCCAAAACTTGCTATATCAATGTTTACTATTCCAATTCTTATGTCTACAATTGCATCATAGAAAGATGTGATTGATGAGTTGGTAAAACGAATGAAAGACTTACTAATCAAACTGGCAAAGTTAGAAGAAAAAGAAGGATTACGTGAGATCAAACCTGCATCAAAATAAGGATATATATAAAGATGTATTTGATGTGATAGTATTAAGCATCCTCGCAAGGAATGTAGAGATTTTATTGATATTTTGCAACAGGGAGTAATTTTATGGAAAGATGGAAAAATTGTGTTGCGAGATACAAGTGAATTTCTCAAAACCAATTTTTGAAAAGGATGGATGAAGAAGGATTTGGAAGAGTATTTATCTCAACAGGCTATGGCATCAAGAAAGGCTATTACTTGTGGTATTGAAGCAACAAGGAAGAAGGAGGACATTTTTGACAAGTATATAAATAAAGAAGATCTATGGAATCATGATATTATCAGCATGAATAAAAGAAAAATAACAAAGCAGAAATTACTTAATACAGTCACAATAATTAGAAATGCCACAAGATGGGATGACCCTGTAGATACTATATCTGTATATGCTTATTTGGCAAAATCCCAATATGAAGCTCTAATGGAGGTAAACAGGGGAAGAAATGAAATAGAAGAAAATTTTGAAGAGCCAACAAATAAGAAGAGATCTCAAAGGCATGCAAAAACAACACAAAATAAAGAAATACCTATACCACATGCTAATAGACTATCTAGGGCTGGGCCATCAACATCGCACTTTAGAAAAGTACCACTGCCAAAAGAAAAATAGGAAGAAAGGATAGAGATTGATAAAGACAAAGGGAAGAGTAAGCATGTTACTTATAAGCTACAATCACATATTGAAGCAGTGACAGATTTGAAACGAGTATTGGAAGAAAGAGTATTAAATACCAAAATTAAATTTACTCGATGAGAAATTTTGGGTATTGCAAAAAAAGAGTTTCATAATGTCATTATTGACACTATTAAGCAAAAGAGGTAGTTGACAGGAGAATCTATTGTATCTAAAGCTTTAGATATAATCTTGACTGAAGAAGAGGAATACGAATGAGTAAAATGTTATATCAATAAAAAGGCACAAATTGATTTAGATGAATATAAGGATGATGAAAAGGGTCCTGAATATTGTACTAAGGGATATTGGGCAAGAGCCACCATAGAGACTTTAGTAAAAATAGAAGACTTAGTAGAACCAGTAATTGCTCTCATGGACCATAAATCTGAAATTAATATTATATCAAAAGAAGTCTATAAATGTGAAAGGTGGTTCATAGATATTAACCATGATTGAGTGATTCGGGCAGCAAATAATACACGAGGAGATCTTTATGGTGCTCGCCTCAATGTGAAGGTAAAGATTGGAGATGTGACTTTAGAACAAAAAAAAATTATTCAAGACACTACTTCATACCCACTGATTCTTGGTCAACCATATATTACAGTTGTGAGGATGGAGACCAAGGTTTTGGATGACGGATTAGCATGTGCCCGTATTAGAAGTCAAGATGGAAAAAGAGCAGTGTAATTTCTAACAGTACCTACAAACCATGAGCTTAATCAGGATTATTTACGAAGTGATTTATTACCAAGGATTAGTGAAGAGTTTACAGATTTTTGTAGGGTACAACTATAGAGCAAGAATATAGTGGTACATCAAAAAAAATATTCTTGCATAAAAAAGAAAGTATCTTTTGTACATGTGTTATAGAATTATCTAAGAATGGATTTGCTATCTATACACAATTTAATGATCTACCAAAGTGGAAAAAAAAGTTGTGCAAAAATTTGAAAAAGACCTAAAAAGAGTGGATGTGCTTGATGGAGATGATAAGATAGTAGGTGTATATATGGAGACTAGTTTAGAAGATTTTATGGAAGAACTTTTAGAGGTTGAACAAGAAAATGAAGATCAAGTGGTGCAAGTACATTCAAGAGAGCTCTACTCAACTATACAAGCATTTCAAGATTATGAAGTCAAAGTTGAAACTAGATACAAGACTGTGGAGAGGAAAATAAAACCTGTAGCTATACCATTACGTAGTGATTCCAATCATCAAGTTCAACAAGCTTTGAAGGAGAAGGGCTTACAGGATCCTAAACAAATTGGCCATAAGTTTACTAAGAACACACTCAATGAGTTGAAAATAGGATCTACAAATTTTCTATTACATGTTGAAGAAATGGAATTTAGAAATATATTAAGTATGCTTTTGAACCTTCAAAAATTAGATGTGTCGATCCAAGTGTTGTGGCACCAATGATTATATTTCTAGTTTCGCATGTTTCTTGGGATTTAAGACCGATTTCGATGCCTAAAGTGCATCTACCTAAACTTATGGAGTTTTTAAAAGAAAAGATACAAATGAAGAACTTAAAGCCATCATTTGTACCATATTCTAGTCGTTGGTTTATAGTACCAAAGAAAAATGGAACTCTACGATTCATTCAAAATATGTAACCAGTGAATCAAGTGACTATTAGAAATACTAGAGTTAGACCAATTGTTGGAGAATTTACTGAGACATTTGCTGGTAGAGCTATTTATTCTATTGGAAATCTCTATTCTGGATATGATCAATTTCAACTAGCTGAAGGAAGCAAAGATATCACTACTATGAGGACACCTTTAGGGTTGGTTAAGATGTGTACATTGCCATAAGGAGCAACAAACTCAGTAGCTCACATGATGAATGGGATGAACAAGGTTCTTTGTGATTTCATTCTAAAAAAGACTATGCCCTTTTTGGATGATATTCTAATAAAATGGTGGTGGAAGAAGAGAAAAATGAAACAATGGATCAGAATGGGTGCCGTAAATTTGTATCTAATCATATTTTAGACTATGACAAAATTTTATCTCGACTTATGGAGGTTCACTTAACACTATCATGAACTAAATCTACCTTTGGAATTCGAGAAGTTGTTATTGTGGGGCATTTGTGTAGATGGTTTGGTTGCAAACTTGATCCTAATAAGGTGGATGCCATACAACGAATGAAAGATATTTGTAGCTCATAAACAGAGGTATGGAGGATTTTAGGAGCTTGCATATTTTATTGTGTATGGATTCCTCATTATGCACATATAACTGATCCTCTTTATAGTTTTCTACAAAAAAATGAGATTTAAATGGAAAAAGAAGCACACAAAAATAATTAAAAAGCTAAAGCAATTATTATCTTTTCCACTTGTATTGCAAAGGATAAGTTATGAGGATAGCAAATTGGTGATACTTATAGTTGATACTAGTCCAATAGCTATTGGTTGGGCTTTAGGATAAAATGATGAAGAAGAGAACACGTTTGTTATTAGATTTGGAGCTAAAGTATTAAATGAACGACAAAGAAACTATCCACAAGTGAAACAAGAGCTATCGAGAATAGTTATAGCTATGAAAAATGAAAGAGATTATTTAATTGGGGCACCAATGATAGTGGAAATAGATTGTTTGCCATTATTGGGAATGATTACCAACTATAACACCTCTGATATTGCTATAGTAAGAGAAATTATATATATTAAATCTTTGAATCCTGAATTTAGGCATATAACAAGCAAAGATAATCTTGTAGCAGATATACTATCTCGAGCTAAATATGAACAAGAAGAAGATTTATTTGAAGATATTAAAGATATAGGTACTACCTTCAATTCTAGGATATAATAAGAAGAGGATGAATGTCCAAGACCATTTACAGAAGAATTATATGAAGAAGAATGGATTGATATTGGATGCTATTTAAGCACATTATCAAGACAATCAGGATGGAGTAATATTCATTTCAAACGGATTAGATGGATGGCTTATAATTACCTCTTACAAGGTGGTTACCTATGGAAGGGATGCAAACGGGATATTGGAATGCCATAGAGAGTAGTTTGTAAAAAAGAGATGCAAGAACAATTAATCTATGAATTCCATGATAATTTGTAGGTTCGACATAGAGGTATTTATGCCACCTTTAACAAGCTCAAAGAAAAATATTGGTGACGTAACATGCATAGAGATATCATGAAGTTTCTAGAATCATGCGAGACTTGTCAGATATACTTGGAGATTCGACATAGAGATGGATCGCATCCTACATATCTACTTATAATATATTATAAATGAGTTATGGATCTAGTTATTATGCCTATGGAAATATGGCAAATGTAGTACTTGGCTCTAGCACGAGAAGATTTATCTAACCAAGTAGAAGGAAGAACTCTATGAACAAAATCCACTGAAGGAGTTTGTAGATTTTTACTGGAAGATGTGATTTGTAGATATAGATGTGTTGGAAAATTTACTATTGATTGTGGAGAATTGGATGTACATGAGGCTAGATAGTTCTTTGAGAGATGTGGAGTCAAGCTAGCACTTACTACATCTTATAATCCGGAAAGCAATGCTAAGAGTGAGCGAGGTCATCTTCCTATTGTAAGGGCCATTGTTAAAGCTTGCAAAGGAAGAGCAAGAGAATAGCCAAGGTTAGTACCATTTGCTCTTTGAGTTGATAATACTACTCACAGTTCAGTGACAAGATATATGTCGGTATAGTTAATGTAAGGACTGAAGTCCATTATGCCAATTGAAGAGTAAATACCTATTTGGAGTTTCTTGCCTTGGCAAGACAATATATCTAAAGAACTTTTTGTACTTCAAATTTGTCAACTAGAGAAAAGACTTGAAGATGTGGAAAAAGCAATTATAAGGCTGAGGTAGTCCCGCTTGAAGAATAAAGATAGATTTGATAAGCGACACAAGTTGAGGCCAAAAGATATTCAAGAAGGTGATTGGGTTTTAGTATATGACAATATCTTAGATAACCAACATAGTGCTGTTAAAAAGTTCTCTAAGCATTGGTTTGGATCTTATGTGGTTGTACATATTTTGGATAATGCTACATTGCGTTAAGAAAATTAGATGGAACAAGATTCAAAATTCCAATTGCAGAAAAATGTATAAAACTTTTCAAACAACAGGATCAAGAACTAGTCCTCGAAGATATTGAAAAAGAATTTGATCTATCTATGTATGAAGAAGAAGAATTGGATTTTGAAGAAGACATTATTGAGGAGGTAATATGATGTCGACCACAACTTTGGTTCTTCTTGGTCCATACAAGAGGATGCACAGGTTTAGAAGGGGTAGATGTCGTGTTGTGATTCGGCTATTATATAAAAATAATGTAATTATGTACTTTATATATAATTTATTAAGTAACATAGTGAGAGCCATGTTAGTAGATTTTAGTTAATTGTAGAATATAATTTGATTATTACTTTGAAAAGAGGTTGTTTAAAAAGATTACTATAGAATTTTTATAACTTTAATTTTCTTTTGATAGTGGCTTTTAAGATTGGTTTTGGTTGATAGTAAGTTCTAAATATAAAGAGTCACTTTTATTAAACATTGGTGACCTTTGGAAACTTATTTTAATTCTTTTATTTGGTGTTTACAGCATAAATTATGTAAATCTTTTAAAAAAAAAAGATTGAAGAAGGATTTTGGTAGCAAAAGGAATAATTAGGGCACCAATATAGATGAATGGAGATGGATGATAAAAATCTCCATTCTTATTGCTCAAAAATCATGACCAATGAGCTTTGAGGAGGTTGCCTGAGGCCATATTAGGGATTAGGATTGGTTTTTTAGAGCCATTCGAGCTTTGAAGGCTAAAGTCAGCAAATTTAGGTTTTTGGCTATAGTTTTGGTATAAATTTTATATGGTTTGGAATTTATATGAAGGAGATATAGGCGCTCAAAGTTAAGGTGTTGATTTGGGAGCTACTGTCACTCTTTTTGGCATAACGCACCCATCTGATAGCAATTGAGGATCGGCAACCACGACTACAGAGAGCACTTTTGCGGCTGTACTTTTCATACAATGCTTGCTGGATTCTAAGTTGGAATGAAGGAGTTATTGGATTTTGAAGTCACCACATGCAATCTAAGGGTAGTAAGTGATCTGATTTACTAGTGGTTATGTCTTGAACTATATCTTGAGCAATTTCACAAGGTTTTGGCTCAAAATTTTAAAAAATATATAATTTTATGTAAATAAGCTTTTTACATAAGTTTTATGACATTTGAGGATTGGATTCTTAAGATATTAAGAAAATAGTGCTCAAGTACTTATAAATTAGGGTTTAGAGCATCTGCTAAGGTTTCTTAGATGTTTGAAGATTGGAAGTAAATTTGCAATTTGTTTTTTTTTTTGTGATAAAAATAAAGAGTGAATTCTATCTATCCTATAAATTTAAAACCTATTAAATGGCTAGATCAAGTTTTATGAATTTCTAAAGTAGATAAATATAGATTAATTTCATAAAGTCTTTTACAGAAGCTTCTTAGAAGCTTCATAGATGTGATTTTAACTTTTAATGTATGTGTAGGTTAATAACTTGGCCAACAAGTTAACCAAGTATTGATAGCTTATGAAACAAGTTAATTCTATATAATAGCTTATAGAACAAGCCAACTATATAGTGCATACATAAATAACTTGTATTGGAAGATAAGACATGTGGCTAGCAAACTCAACACATGTTGGAGGTCCTATAGAATATCGCCATGTAGCTCTTAGTTAGAGAGTATACATGGAGGCAAGAGTGAAGCCTTCTTCACTCTTGTCAATATCTTTTTAGTCCTTAGTCTTGTTTCAAGACTTTCTAATCTTCTTATTTTTGGCAATAGCTATTATAATTTAATATTACATCACTTTTTGAATAACTCTCTACTTCTCCTGAGTGACACAAGAGTGTACTGAGGATTTTCTTTCTTTGAGATTCATGTCCTTAAAAGTTTGAAATGTATTGCATCAATTTGTATTTTTTCAACTTTTGAATGTATGTATTAAGGAGGCATTGGTGTTGCCATTAAATTATATTAATATTGAGGCCCACTTGTTCAACTCTCAAATTGAAATTCAAAAAGTTGATTGTTACATTTCATGGCAAAGTCAATTGCTTGACTCAATGTTTGAGGATCAAGTAAGTTGAGCATCAATTTCTTTACCGTATATTGTAATCCATAGAAAAATTAGCTAATAAGTGCAATATCATACTACTTGATATCAGTTACAAGTTGTCAAAATTGTGAAGCATATAATATTACGAATTCATTGCCTTGTCATAAAATACACATCTTGTTGGTTACAACACAAGTTGCATCATGTTTTTTATACATGGGTTGAAACTTGACTAAAAAAACCTCCAAATTATCTAGTTTTGGATCTTATTGTTCAAAAGATGAAAACCATGATGATATTGAACATGAAAGAAGTATACCAATGAATCTAACTTTAATGACAACCATCTTGTAATTTGGATTAATAGGTGAATATAATCTTTATATTTTGGTGTGATTGCTAAAAGGTGGTTCTTTTAATTAAGTATTTGATTTATAAAGTAGATTTTTTTTTTCTTTTTTTTTCTTCTTTTCACTTTGATTTCAATAAGTAAAAATTTAAAGTCATTTTTTATTAATTATAGCTCTTATTTTTATTTTATTTTTATATTCATTCTATATATTCTATTTTAATTATTTTTTACATTCTGAAATATTTTATTTTTATCTTGCTTTATTTTAATTTTTTATATTAATATTGATTAAAAATTATATTATAATTATATATTGTCTAAAAGTCAAAAAAATAAAATTATAAACAAGTATTTTAAAATAGGAGTATATATTCTGTGTAATTTATTAATTTTATTTTTAAATATATTATTATTACTATGGTTTTTTATGTATAATTAGTCTATTATTATTTTATTATTATTATTTTATATTGGTGATTTTTATTGCATTTCTAAGAGCAAAAAGAAGTAGAATTGGAGCATAAAAAATATGTATAGAAAAAAAAATTATTAATTATTTATTTTGGCTTATTAATTTTAGATTTTAAATACTAGAAAAATAAACACAGAAGAAGCATAGGTAAGAGAAGTGGGTGGATTCTAAATCTTGGCCATTAATTTTATCTAAAGATATAAACTAGGCAAAAAAAGAGCTTTTCTTAATAAAATTATATAGATTCTAAATTTTAGCACATTAATTAATTAAGATTAAATTATTTAGTAAATAAAGGTACTAATTTACTTTATATTTGTAATTGATTTTTTGATTTATTGAATTTATTTTGAAATTGAATTTATATTGAGATTTAAGCTAATTTTGATAATTTTTTTATTATTTGATATATTCAATTATCAATTTTTTTATTAAATTATTTGATTTTTTATTTATATATTTGATTTATTTATTAAATAATTTTTTTAATATATATTTTTTAATCTATATTTTTCTATTGGTGATTATATTAATTGACCTTTTTTATGTATAATTTTCTAAGAAATAATGACAATAAATTTTATTAAATTCATTATGTAGTTTCAATCTTAAGATCTAAACTACATGCAAATTAACAAGCTAAATTCTACTATCAATTACTCTCTAAACCTATATGGGCTTAAATAAGTAGACACCATCTTCCAACTAACTAAAATTATTGATTAAAAAATATACTTTAATTTATTTTTATTGAAAGGATAATAAACAAAAGCAAAGAATAGCAACATAAGCAACAATTAAGTATAAGACGTAAGACGTAGTAATAAGTAATAATTAAGCTTGAGAAATAAGAAGAAGGCAATGGAATTAATAATTGGATGTTAGAAGCAAGGTGTAGCATTGGATAACAACTAAAAATATCATGGACATACATATTTATTCCAATAATTACCTATATAATTATATAGAAGTAAATAAAAGTAGATTTATTTCATAATATCTTTTAGAAAAGTATCCTAGAAGCTTTATAGACATGGTTTTGACTTTACATGTATTTATAGTTAATTAATAGGTTAAAAACTTGGTCAACAAATTAGCCACATGTCAAATATAGTTATAGCTAGTTGAATATGATAACTATTTAGTGTACATATAAAAAACTTGCCTTCTTAGTTAAAATATGTATCTATCAAAGTCAACACATGTTAGAGGTCTCATAGAACATTGTTAGATAGCTTCTAATTAGATAGTATATATAGAAACAAGAATGAAGCCTTTTCACATTTATCAATGTCTTTCTAGTCCTTATTCTTATTTCGAGACTTTTTAGTCTTTTTATCTTTGGCAATAGGCATTCTAATTCAATATATTGCCACTTTTGAGAGCTTTCTTAGTCTTTTTGAGTAACCTAAGTATATATAAAGATTTTATTTTTTTGAAATTCATATCATTAATAATTTGATAAGAATTCTAACTCATTGTTTTTTTCTTTTTTTAGAAGTGAATAGATTATCTCACTTCTATTATTATGTATTGAATGTTACAAATTATCCACCTTTAAATAAATATTTTAATTTTTTAATATTGATTTTTTTTTTTAAAAAAAATAGATCATCTTTCTTTGTAGAAATTTTTATTTGACATTAGAGATTATAGATTACTCTCCTCTAATTTGACTTATAGATTTGTTAAGTTGTTTGAAATAAATAAAAAAAACATGAATATTATACTTGATGAAAGTAAGAATAGATATGCTACTATTGCAAATTTTCATGAGTTTGTCAATACTCTTAAGATAGAAATTTCACACATCACCAATGCAACCGACAAAAATATTATTTCTATAACTATCAAAGAAGTCCAATGTCTATGTTAAGAAATTGTGCAGGTGAAAGAAGCAAGTAGATTGACTTCACAACCAAATTTAATAAATCTTTCTTCTATAAGTACAACGGAATTAAGGATTAATATGTCTAAAAAATTTAATAGAACAAGATCAAAATTTCAAGGATTTTTGTAATAAGTCTAGGTCTATTTAAGATTGCATTCTTTTCAATACTCCAATGGATTAACTGAAGTTGGAATCATAGGCACACTTCAATTTGGAAGTATTTTTTTCTTGATTTGCTTCTTTGATGGAAAAGGATTTATAACTCTTTTATGATATAAATTCATTCTTAGAAATATTTATTGCTACATTTTTGGAGAAAGTAATTGAAAAAGAGTAGCAAAGATTTAACTCTTATCTTTATGATAATGATTATGGCCAGCTATCATATATGCTGTTGAATTCTAAAACCTCACTTGTGACATGGATTGTAATAACAAAGCCTATATCAATTAATTTTAATATGGATTGAAGGATAACATAAAAGATTTATTATTAGTAATATCTAAAGTAAATTCTTAGAGATAATTTATTACTAAAGCCATTATATGTAATAATCCACTACTTGAAAGGCATCAAAAATAAAGATTTAGCTATAGATGTCTCACAGACATACTCATGTAAGCCAGTAATTACATATATAAATAGGTAGAAGTAAGTAAAAATAGATAAAAATAAGTTAATTCTATAGTATTTGATATGAAAGCTTCCTAGAAGCTTTATAGATGCTACTTTGACTTTGAAAGTGCCTTTCATTGACTTTTTGGATTAGAAATGTGCTTAACAAGTTGGCCATGTGCCACACATGTTGTTAGCTTGAGGACCAAGCTAACTATGTGGCCCACATGTAGAAAAACTTGCCTTGTAAATCAAGGCATGTGTCCTACAAAGTCAATACTTATTGGAGGTCCTATAGAACGTCGCCACGTAGCCCCTAATTAGATAGTATATATAGAGACAAGAGTGAAGCCTTCTTCACTCTTGTCAACTCTTTTCTAACTTTCAGTCTAGTTTCAAGGGTCTTTAGTTTTCTTGTCTTTTGACAATAGCCATTCCAGTTTCTCTTTCAATATACATACTTGTTTATTTATATTTTGTTATCTTTCTTTGAGTGAAGGCTCACTTGTCTGAATTGTTTTTTCATCGAGTTCTTGTCCTTAACAGATTGACAAGAGTACACCTACAATATCAGAGCTTTGTCTAATCTTAATTAATAGTAGATTATTCTTTTTTCTTGATAAGATATAAGCATATTAGAAGTTACGGATTTCCTTCTTCTAAACTGATATTATCCTTAGTATTTTCTTTGTTCTCAAGTCCTCTCTTCTATTTGTCTTGAGCAATATTAGACATCTTCTCTTTTCTAGGTGTTATCATAGCAGAACTTGTTGAAATGAAGAGTGCAATGGCACAAATTTAAGAGAAATTGAGGGAGTTAATGCTTGCGATACATCAACTCAATTTACCACTACAAGGAGCAACAAGATTGACAGGAAGTGAAGATATAGAAATAATTGGAGCTACTTCAACATCTGCACCAAATCATGTCCTTTTTCCTATGGTGGAACGCCCTTCCAGTGTTAGAGAATCAAGAATTGTCCTACCTGAGAAGTTTGATGGCACCAGATCTAAGTTTCGAGGATTTATCAGTCAAGTGCAACTTGTGATAGAACTTCAACTATAAAGCTATCCAACTCCAGGATCTCAAGTTAGATTCATTGGTACGCTTCTTTCAGGTTCAGTATTATCATGGTTTTCATCTTTTCTTGAACGACAAGATCTAATATTGGATAATCTAGAGGCTTTTTTGGTAGAGTTTCAATCCATGTATGGAGAACATGATGCAATTCGTGTTATAACCAATAAGATCCATATTTTATGACAAGATAATCGATCAGTAACGTAGTATGCTTCAAAATTTTGATAACTTGTAATTGATATCAAGTGAGATGATGCTGCACTCATTAGCCAATTTTTCTACGGATTACAATATGAGGTAAAAAAATTAATGCTCAACTTACATGATCCTCAAACATTGAGTCAAGCAATTGACTTTGCTGTGAAGTGCAACAATTACTTTTTTGAATTTTGATCTGAGAACCGTACAAGTAGACCTCAACATTACTATAATTCAATGGCAACACCAACATCTCTTCAACACATACATTCGGAAGTAGAAGAAATATAAATTAATAGAATACGTTTCAAACTTCTTACTAAGCAAGAAAAGACTTGTCATCGTCAAGAAGGATTATGTTTATATTATGGAGAATCAAAACACACTGCTCGACATTGTCCAAAGAAACAACGTAACCACAAAATGAGGAGTATGGCTATTAAAGAAGATAACATGTCGAAAAACGAGTTTGTCCAGCTACAATAGGGACCATGCAGCTGAAACCTTGCACAACATCTAATAAAGGTCCTATTCTCTCCTCAAAGCCCTCTCCTTGTTTTACATTAAATGTTATTTTAGGTCCTAAACATTACAAAGCCTCTGCCTTATTAGAATCAGGAGCCTCGACGTGTTTCTTAGATGAAGAATTTACTAAAAGACATAGCATATCTTTAGTAAAGAAAACTAAACCTGTTCATGTAGAAGTCATAGATGGTCGTCCATTGTCTTTTAGAGATATTATTCATGAAATCCTTCCTATAGAAGTAATAATCAATGATCATAATAGCTTTGTAGTATTTAATATCATTAGATCTTTTTCTAATCTAATCATTTTAGGTTTATCATGGTTAGAAAAATACAACCCTCAAATAGATTGGATTTCCCGAACTCTTACTTTCTCTAAAAGTATAACTAACAATATAGTTAATCAAGTAGAGAGTCATAAGTCCAGTTCAATTAAACCCGTGTTTATAGGTGCAAAAGCTTTCTTGCATGCTATTGTGAAAGAATCACCATATATTATTTATACCACACCCGTTTCTAACGGTGCAAAGACTTCACATGGCATTCCAAGCCAATATCAAGAATTTTAAGATGTATTTGAAAAAAAAAATTCGGATACACTCCCGAAACATCGTCTCTACAATTGCTCAATTGACCTTCAAGAAGGAGCACAACCGCCATTCGGTCCAATCTACAGTTTATCACAAAATGAGTTGACTAAACTCAAGGAGTATATTGAAGAAAATCTTGCCAAGAATTTCATACACCATTTTAAATCTCCAGCAGGAGCTCCAATTTTATTTGTGAAGAAAAAAGATGGATCATTACGGATGTGTATTGAGTGTTAAGGACTCAACAAGATTACCATCAAGAATAGGTATCCACTACCTTTAATATCTAGATTTCTTGATCAGCTGAATCAAGCTAAGATCTATACAAAAATAGATCTCCGGTGTCGTAATGTGTGAAGTCTTGCTTGAGAATGCTCCGGACACCTGGCTATAGAAGGAAGAATAGAAATTGCGATAACAAAATCCTAATTCTAATAGAATACTAACAATGCTCTAATTAGACTATAATAATGATAAACAAACGTAATCAAATTCAAAACAACTCAAAGAAATTTCAAACAAACAATAAAATTCTTAAAGAAATATTAGAATGATCACAAATTTTACTCAAATATATGTCAATTCAACCTTAATTTAATTCTAGTTAAAACCCTATTGAATTTCACTCAACTTTAGACCAAACCTAATTAAATCTTAAACCCTAATAATTCCTAAATCCTAAGTCAAATCCTAAACAAATCTTAAATTAAACCCTATTCCAAACCCTAAACCCTAAACCAACCCTAAATCAAATCCTAAACCAAACCCTAATCCAACCCTAAATCAAACCTTAAATCAAATCCTAATCAAACCCTAATCCAAATCCTAAATCAAATCCTAACCAAACCCTAATTCAAATCCTAATCCAAACCCTAATCCAAATCCTAAACCCTAATCCAAATCCTAATCCAAACCCTAATCCAAACCCTAAATCAAATCCTAACCAAACCCTAAATCAAACCCTAATCTAATCCTAAATCCTAATCCAAATCCTAATCCAAATCCTAAACCGAACCCTACCCAAACCCTAACCAAACCCTAAACCCTTAACCAAACCCTAATCCAAACCCTAAACCGAACCCTAGCCAAACCCTAATCCAAATCCTAGTAATTCCAATGATAGTTTTAAACCTCAATATCTAATGAATAAACCGTCGATCTCAATTCAAAATTTTCACACTTCTTAAAAATCAAGTTCAAAACAAGCAAAAAAAATTTGAAAAGGATCGGAGTTACCAAATTGACGAAACCTTCAAAAATGTGTTCGGGTGTTAGCCGGCCTCCTTCTCCAATCTTGTTGCCAACCTTCCAGAGCCAAATATCTCTTCTTTGCGCCGTTCGATTGGTTTCAAATTTCTCACGGACATAGGAAAACAAGTCTAATATCCTCTCACACAAGTTTTACTTCAATCCAACTAGTAGATTGCATGAAATCTTAAAAATCCTCACTGAACATACAACTCTACTTTCTAAGACCTTGACTCACTTAAACCTCAATATCTCTTAGTTCAACCATTAGATCAAGCTCAAATTTACAACATGTATTCAACACAACTATAACCATAAATCTAAAAAATTTCACCCGTAGATCTAAAACAAAACTCTCGAAATCACTCAAAACATAAATCCTATTTTATTTCATAAAACCCAAGTCATCTGAAAAAAAACTCAACTTTGCAAAGCTCTTACAAATTCATATCAACTCCAAATCAACCAAAATCAATGCCCATAGAAATCCTATCCAATCTTCTCTCAAACCACACTCTCCGATCTGCCAAAGAGTCCTGGAGTCGTCGTCGAGACTCGGTTTTGTGCCTCAGGGTCTAATTTCGACCCTGGTTCATAACCGGCCCTCTCCGGGTATCAATATCTAGTTTTTCTAAGTAACTTTTTTCTAGAATTTACTCTTAACTTTCTTCTAAAGATTCTTATATCATTTATTTTTCCAATCTACTTTGATTTGCCTTACTTATGGTACTACAAAGTAAGTAGAAGTTACCTTTCTAAAAGGTAGAATTGATACCTTTTAATTTTTCTACTCCTTTGGCTATTAACTATATTTCTAAGATAATTTGTTCTAATACTTTGAACTAAGATCTCTTAAATTATAATAATCTCCACACTCTTTCACCTATTAATCATGTTACATCACGACACCAGGAAGCATACAATCTAGTACGCATCAAAGAAGGAGATGAATAGAAGACTGTATTTCGAACTAGGTATAGACATTTTGAATACAACATCATACTTTTTGGACTTACAAATGCACCAGCAGCTTTTCAACATCTAATGAATGATGTTTTTTGAGAGTTTTTGGATGATTTTGTAGTCTGTTATCTACATGACATCTTGATCTATTCTAAGAATCCAGAGGAATATGAACTTCATGTTCGTCATGTGTTATGAAAATTAAGAGATGTGGGATTCTATGCCAAGATAGAAAAGTGTGTATTCCACACTACTCAAGTCGATTTCTTAGGTTACATCATTTCAAATGATGGACGTATGATGGATCCTAAGAAAGTTCAAACTATTATAGATTGGAAGATCCCAAAAACGGTAAGAGATGTCCAATGCTTTTTGAAATTTGTCAACTACTATCGGATCTTCATCAAAGACTTCTCTTGAGTTGCAGCTCCACTTACACATTTGACTTATAAAGACAAACTCCAATGAAATCAAGAAGCGAAAGTTGCTTTTGAATCTTTGAAGACAGCGTTTGTTTCTGCACCAATCTTGTATCGTGTTGATTTTTCCAAAGCGTTCTTTATGGAAACAAATGCATCAGACTTTGTTCTAGGTGTAGTTTTGTCACAAATGGGAACAGATGACAAACTTCATCCAATAGCCTTTCATTCAAGAAAATTCTCAGTAGCAGAAATCAATTATAAGATCCAGGACAAAGAACTTCTTGTAATTGTAGATTCTTTTCAAGAATGGCATCATTATCTAGAAGGCACTTCCAGTCCAGTCATCGTGTATATGGATCATAAGAACCTCGAGTATTTCATATCAACACGCATATTAAATTATCGTCAAGCTCGTTGGAACATGTCTTTATCAAGATTCAAGTTCATCATCACTTATCGGCTAGAAAAACAACAAGGTTTGTACGATGCCTTGTTTAGATGTTCTTATCTTGCACCAAAAGAAGGAGATGCAACTTTTGAGCAACAAAGAATGGTTCTCTTGAAGTCGGAGCAATTTCATCTTCGAGCAATAAAATCAACATTCATTGTTGATTTAACTTTTCTTAAGCAAGTCCAGTTAAGTATGTCTTCAGACCTTCTTGTTCATGATATCAAGAATAATTCTTCTAAATCTAATGATCCTTCTAAATTCGAATTCAAGAACAACCTACTCTATTTTGAAAGACACCTATATGTTCTAGAAGGAGAAGCACGTTTACATATTCTTCAAGCTCGTCATGACTTCCCAACAGCATGACATTTTGAATACAATAAGACTTTGGAGCTGATATCTAGGGATTTTTGGTGGCCTCAAATGTGAAAGGCAGTCAATGATTTTGTACAATCATGTGATGTTTGCTCAAGATCAAAAACTCTTCGTCATCGACCTTTTGGACTTCTTCAGCCATTATCCATTCCAAAACAACCATGGTCTTCTATTTCTATGGACTTCATCATGGATCTTCCAATCTCAAGTTCTTATGACTCTATATTCGTGAGAGTAGATCATTTTATCAAGATGGCACATTTTGTATCATGTACAAAATCTATCACATGTGAAAAAACAACTAAGCTCTTTTTTGACAATATCTATTGCTATCATGGATTATTCAAGGATATTAAATCAGATAGGAAAACTCAATTTATATCAAGATTTTGGCGGACTCTTTTCAAGATTCTAAAAGTGGATATAAAACTATCTTCAACATTCCATCCTCAAACTGATGGACAAACGGAGCATGTTAATCAAGTTTTGGAGCAATATTTAAGATGTACCATTAACTACCAACAAGATGATTGGACAACTCTTTTGTCATCTACAGAGTTTGCTTACAATAACATGGTACATTCTTCTACAAAACAAACACCTTTCTTTGCTAATTATGGTTATCATCCATGACTTGATACTTT
This sequence comes from Physcomitrium patens, assembly GCF_059467195.1. Lineage (NCBI taxonomy): Eukaryota > Viridiplantae > Streptophyta > Bryopsida > Funariales > Funariaceae > Physcomitrium > Physcomitrium patens. The sequence continues at coordinate 8,394,804 of NC_143410.1, forward strand.
TGAATTTTCAAAAGTTGATAATCCTGCTGTAAAAGATTTGGCAATTCATTTATCAGAGCTACATGCAATGATGAAGGCGTAGTTAAAAGAAGCTTAAGAACAATACAAGGTCAATGTGGATGTATATCAAAAGGAATAACCACCATTCCACTTGGGTGATAAGGTATAGCTACTTCGTCACAATATCAAGACCACTCGTCCTTGTGACAAGTTGGACTATCAAAGGTTGGGACCATTTTCTATTTTTGTACAAATCAAACCAGTCACATATCGTTTAAATCTATTAGAGTCAATAAAAATCCATCCAATATTCCATGTATCTCTTCTTGAACCATACAAGACAGTGGATATACCAAAAAGATGATAAGCTCTACCTCCTCCTATAGAAGTGGACAATAATAAAAAGTTTGAAATAAAAGAAGTCTTAGATTCAAGGTGACGCCAAAATAAATTAGAATATCTTGTCCATTGGTGCGGATATGATATTAGTGAACGCACATGGGAGCCAATAAAGTATCTTATAAATGCAGCAAAGGCGATGGAAGCTTTTCATCAACGACATCCATCAAAATCAAGATAAAAATCTTCTTTATAAAAGAAACAATATCTATGTAAGATAACATTCTACTTTCAATCCTTACTTGTAGCTTCTTTGTAGTTGTGACGCTCAGGAGATGGAGAACCAACAACCAGCAGATTTGACTCAAGAGCCTTCATTTGCTGACCTACTTAGTCGGATGAGATATTACGATTGTGACAACCTTCAAGACGATGCAATTGACATGAAGATCTTCAAGAACGACATGTTCTTCCTCGAATAGATGGCAAGATACAACACATTTGGTATCACGACTTGGGAAGGGACTCTCGATGTTAAGTGATTTTACTAGAGGTAGGAACAATTTCTAATGGTGTTCCAAATGTTCTATTCGAAGGAAGTTATGAAGGCCTCAACAATGATCAAATAATTAGATGGTCTCTTCGCCCTGGTATGGGACACTATCAATGGTTGAGAGGCCCTCTCAATCATCTTGGAAGAGAACAAAGATCAGAGTATGTGGCGAATATAATTCATCGTATCATAGATTTTCTTAATATATGATGACCGCTCCTCGTAGAACTCGTCCCTAAAAGAGGGAGTAATATCACGGACATACTCATATAAGCCAGTAATTACATATATAAATAGATAGAAATAAGTAAAAATAAATAAAAGTAAGTTAATTCTATAGTATTTGGTATGGAAGCTTTCTAGAAGCTTTATACATATTACTTTGACTTTAAAGGTGTCTTTAATTGACTTTTTGGATTAGAAACATGGTCAACAAGTTGACCATGTGCCACACATGTTGTTAGCTTGAAGACCAAGATAACTATGTGGCTCATATGTAGAAAAACTTGCCTTGTAAATCAAGGCATATGTCCTACAAAGTCAACACTTATTGAAGGTCTTATAGAACATCGCCACATAGTCCCTAATTAGATAGTATATATAGAAACAAGAGTGAAGCCTTCTTCACTCTTATCAACTCTTTTCTTGCTTCCAGTCTAGTTTCAAGGGTCTCTAGTTTTCTTGTCTTTTGGCAATAGACATTCCAATTTCTCTTTCAATATACATACTTTATTATTTATATTTTATTACCTTTCTTTGAGTGAAGGCTCACTTGTCTGAATTGCTTTTTCATCGAGGTCTTGTCCTTGACAAGAAGAACAAATCAAGTAATGGTTTGGTGAAGATATTGAAGTAGCTCGAATCATCTTTATATCTCCATTTTTTGTCATTCTTATTCATTTATATGGTAGTAAATTGAATAGATGCATTGCAAGCATTAATTTCTTCAATTGTTCTTACATTTGTGCTATTGCACTCTTCATTTTGATAAGATCTGTAATACTAATAATTTTAAAAAAATAAAATAAAAAAAATTTTAAAAAAAAATCTAATATTACTCAAGATAAGTAAAAATAAGAACTTCAAAATGAAGAAAATACTAAAAATAATATTAATTTAGAAAAGGATAATCTACAACTTCTAATACACTTATGTCTTATGAAAAAAAAAAATCCATGCCTAATCAAAAAAAGACAAAGCTTAAATATTAAAAATAAAATCTTGTCATTTTGTTAAGGATAAGAACTCGATGAAAACAAATAAATAAATGAGACTTTTTCAAAGAAGTATAAAAAAATAGAAATAAAGAAATATATATATATATATATTAAAAAACAAAAAATAGCTATTGCTATAAGATAAGAAAACTAGAGACTTCTTGAAACTAAACTAGAAGCAAGAAAAGAATTAATAAGAGTAAAGAAGACTTCACTCTTACCTCTATATATACTATCTACTTAGGAGCTATGTGGCAACATTTTAAAGGACCTCCAAAACGTGTTGATTTCGCACAACATGTATCATAACTTGCAAGACAAATTTTTTATATAGGCGCCACATAGTTAGCTTGTTTTCCAAGCTACCAACATGTGTGGCACGTGATTAAATTGTTGATCAAGTTCCTAACCTATCAATCAACTACAAATACATGCAAAATCAAAGCAGTATATATTAAGCTTCTAGGAAGCTTTTCTAGAAGATATTATGAAATTAATCTACATTTAACTTCTTCTATCCATTCATGTGACTTAAATAACAATTACAATAAATATATGCATGTGACATATATATATATATATATATATATATATATATATATATTATAATTATTTTTACCATTTATTATGATCAACCTTATTAAATTCAACTTTGGATTATAATCAATCTATTTTGTTGGTTTCAATTTGTACCACATATACTATATTATATTATATACTCAATAATTTCTTTAGTCTCAAGAGATTGATTGTAACAAGGACTAATTATATATATATATATATATATATATATATATATTAAGCTATAATGATCTATACTATTAATATTATATTATTTCAATCAAAAAATAAAATTAAAATAATCAAATAATAATATAGAATTCATAATTTTTAAATATATAAATTATATAAATAGATATATATATATATTAATAATAATTTTTATGCTATAAAATTTGAATTATAATGATATTTTAAACATCTATTTAAGAATCATTATTTTTAAATATAGAAATTAATTTTAAAATTTTAAAATAATATTATGTATTTTTTAAATTTTTACTTATATATTTTAAGAATATATATATTTCTAAAATAGGTCTTGTCTTTAGTTTATTAAATTTTTAATGATTTTTCATATAATTTAAATACTAATTTAACTTACAAACTACTATACATATGATTAATTGTCTGATTTTATAGTTGTGCAAAATTCTTTACAATTGTATACTAAGTCATGGTTGTAAAAATGATATTTTGTATATTATATAATATAATTTGTTAACTTAAATATATATATATATATATATATATATATATATATATATATATAAAATTTAAAACTTATATGTATTTTTACTAATGATAATTTTAGTTTAATTATTTGAAATATAAATTTGTATTTATAATATTATTAATTTTTTATTTGTTTAACTTTCCAAACAATCATTATTTCATCGTAAAAAGATATAAATTTTCATAACAACTACAACCAAATAGATAATAGTTTTTTAGACTTGTATAAAAGAAAGTTGGTTAACTTTTATAATTTTAGATTGGTATTAATTAAATCAATGTTGGTATAAAATTTTACAAAATATATATAATAATAGTATTTTTTCATGTTTAAGGATATAATCTTCAAATTCTTCTAAGTAATTAAAATTCATCTTGGTTGTTTTATGACATATTAAAAAGTATATATATATATATATATATATATATATAGTACATAATTTAGATATTCATTCCTTCTTAATTAGAAGTGTGGTTAATACATGTTTGTATGTTTATCCATCCATGCACACAACCAAATTATATTGCTCTTTATTATGCCTAAATAAGTTGATTTAACATATTACTCTAATAAATAAATTTATATATACATATACAAAATGCTTGTATAAATATATATATATATATATACATATATAGATCTTACCCTTGCCAAAATGTAGATGACGAAGCATAGTGTGATGTCCACCCTCAGCATATCAGATGTGAGCTTACCAAGTGTTGTGTGAAGTCGCAATTTCATAATAAATAAATAATAAGAAGAATTCCAAATTAAAACTTAACTCGCGGATGGAAATGATTCCATCACCAGCACCGTTTCTAGGAACCTTCTTTAAGGCAGTGGTCGGCGAGCGACCTCCAAAGCAAAGCTGATGTACCTATTGACCCCCCCCCCCCCCCCCCCCAACCTCCTTGTCTATGTATGTGAACTTGAATCAGGATCCTCACGGTCGTCGCAGTCGTATTTTCACCACTGAGTGCTCATTAGAGTTGGTCGCCAGGATCGGAGCCCTGGGTGCCGCAGTTTGGTGCAACGCTCCGGTAGGCAGGGGTGCTGAAGAATACAACGATCTGGCTGTTGTAGTGAGTTTACTGTCTCTCCCGTTTATTTTTCTTTCGGTATGGAATGGATTTAGAGCGTGGTAATTGTGGGATATGGGTTGTGTTTGTAATGTGTTTTTTTTTTTTTTTTTGAGGGTTGATGTGATTTTGGAGAATTTCAAGGCTTTCTGAGATTGTGGTTTTTGTCGGTGAATTTAGGGTTTGGAGTGGCGACGATTGGGAGACGTCATCGATTGATTTGGCAGTGGGAGTTTGGAGCGGAGGATGGAATATGATTATGGACGAAGCGGGCACGGGAGTGGTGGTTATGAGATGGGAAGGCCGATGTATCATAGTAGACAAGGGAGTAACGTGCAAGGTAGCTATCCCCGAGTAGGGCAATCCGCAGGGGATGCATTGATGAATCGCGGTCCGCCCCAGGCACCTCTTTTATCGGTTCCATCTTTCCCTTGTAAGCATTCATAATCCCACTCTGTATGATTGTATATGTACATGTTTCATTTTTGTTTTATTTTCATGAACAGTGAATTTTCAAGTTCTCAGTAAGGGGGAATGTCTGCACAAAAAGAATCTATTGAGCTGCATTCTATGTTAAAGAGCTCGGTTTTTCGCGCTATGATAACTTTTGTTTAAGAGCCCCATCATTGTCTGTTTTTAGAGAATGGATTTTACATCAGTATATTTTCTATTTGGACTTCTCCCTCTCCTTTAATCTGCATTTGTTAATAGTAAGAATGATGGATATTTTGCAGCAGGATCAGCTATCAAAGTGACCATCAAACCTATGTATCGATTGGGTCCACCTGTATGTCTCTATCTCTCTCTCTCTCTCTCTCTCTCTCTCTCGCTTCCTTTCTCTCTCACATCTTTTTCCTGCTGAAAGGTCGTTGTCATTAAGTATGTATCGGCTTCTATCATACTTTACTAGAGAAATATATAATTACTTTTTTGAACTCGTCGTGAGGGTTATGATTGAACATTAGTGGATAAGCTCTGTCATGACCACAATTTTTTCAGGCTCAACTAAGAGTGCAGAGCAGGGAGGTGCCCCGGAGCTTATTTCAGTTCGAGTTTGATTTAGAGCGTCGCATCCTTGCAGAGGCGGAGCAGGGAAATCTCAATTTTAGAGCTGGAAGTGGGGCCACTCTAAGTCAATCTAACTCGGAAGCTGATCTTGCTGAAGTAAGTTTATTGGACATGGAATGGGCTGTTTGACCATGTAAAGAGTAACTTCCGGGCTTGTAGTGTTTCCGTCAAATTTATTGTTAGAGTTTGTTAACCGTTTTTAATGTAAATGGAGTTTTGGGACTAGATGTTTTTAGTCTTAAAGTTAAATTGGAACTCCCAACTTTAATTCATTGGCTGCATTTTTATTTTTATTTTATTTTTTTATTTTTGAAGAGGCTGTGGTAACTACGCCTAAAAAGTCGTGAGAGTTTGGGTCTACTCAAGAAGTTTCTGGTCGGGAATTCGATAACCGTGAAGTTACCAGTCAGTTTTTGGCTTATGGATGCAGCACAGCAAGTCACATGACAGGCTGTTTTAAAGACATTGATTAGATGTTTCCTGTCCTTTTTACTGCTGTTCTGGACTGCCTTTGTTTGCCCATAACATACTCTGCATTCTTAATCATACCTTAAGATTGCTGCATACCAGAAAATCCATCAGATATGAACCTTATTGAATTCACAAGACCAGCAACGAATCCCCGAAATATTGCTTTTCGCCTTAGAAACATTGAAGTGTGTTGACCTAATTGATTGTGATTATCAACCCTGCATGACTAGATCGTTATGCTCATTTTGCAGGTGGAAGATGCGACGGTAGCCAAATATCTTGCCATGGGCCATAATAAAGAAGCTGTACAGTATGCTCTTCAAACTTATGGAGACGATCAAAACAAGGTGATTTCACGCTAATCATTGTTCTGCTGGTGCTGCGGTGTTTAATATTTCCTTGGAAGAGTAACGGAAAGCAATATGACTGCCATATCTTTTTGCTGTATATTTACACTGAAAAGGAAAAACTGGTTCACTCATGCTATTCGCTGGTATCAATATACCTATCAAGCTACCCGCACGAACTTTGGGACTACGATTTTCTCTTCTGTGTAGAGCTCAGTGGATTACTCTAAACCTACTTAGCTGATGAATTTGTGCTGTATTACATCAAAATAATCTGGATTTTAATTATCATCAGACATTTGCTTTATGCGATTAAACTTATAACTCAAGATGCACATTTTAGCGCGTTCTACGGTGGAAATGTCGAGAAATAGTCAGATCGATTATGATGATGGAAAACGGGTGTCATCAGCAGAGCATGGGCGATAACAATCTAGCTCATGAATGTCACTGAGTCGAACATTTTGGACCCGTTATTCTTACTGACTTCCAAATTTTATCAGCTCGGCTAGTGCTTCTGACGCTGGTGTTTTTACTGCGTGCAGGTTCTTGATTTCTGTCCTCCTTTCAATAGAATTCGAGAAATGGGGTTTGCAGCCGATCGTGTTGCAAAGGCCTTGGCCAGCTGTAATAATGATGAGGAGCAAGCAATATCATCTCTAGTTTCTTAATCTGTGTATGAGTTCAGGTGAGATCTCTTGAAGATCCTTGGAGCATTCTGTCGCACTCGTAACAAGTTCTCGGATTGTCTCGGAGGTGGGCTTTTCAACTTGCAGGCCTTAAGTCAAGGTCTTCTTAGAAGCGACTTTCCTGCACATGTTAATCCAATGATAAAACACTTCAAGAAACTCATCTTTTCTTGATGTGAGTAACTATTAGTTTCATTAGGATTACCTTTGCAATTAGCGCAGTTCGGACGATCTCAGTTTTGGACACACATAGGTCATATTTCCAGAGAGCTCATTCGGTAGCAGCGTTACCCATAATGAATCAGGTTGCAGAAATTCGTGGAGCATTAAGTGGTACTTTCATGGGAAGTATGTACATTGGAGATGGTTATATTCCTTAGGTATTCAGCGTAATAACAAGTCTTAGAGATTACACATCTTTGCCACAGGCTAAGCACTTAGTTCTCAATCTTGTGAAATATAGTACAAGTATCCACTATTGACTGTCTCCCCTTGTCTTCACTGTTGACCTTATACTCGACTCATTTTTGAATTATGAGATTGTATTATGACCTATCATCATGGTATCGAAAGCGTCCTATCTTCATGCCTCGTATGCTCCAATGCAATGAAAGTCTTGAAGCTATGGCTAGTTATTTTGTCAAGTCTACCGTCTACCGAATCTAGACGAATACTTTTAGCTCTACTTCAGCAGATTTTCTTTTCTCTAAGCATGTGAATGAGGGCTGCTCCCTTTTAGTTTTCGGGAGAAGTTCCTTATCAAAGGCTTATTATCAGGCAAAAAGAGATGGATATAAAGGTTTTGTAGTGCCTATGATTGTCACCATCAAGTCATGATGCTTGTATGCAGAATTTTTGTTAATGGGCAGTCTATTGCATCATGGCTTTTGTTCTGGCTTGCATTTGGACATGAATGGTTTTTTTTTTAGTGTATTGGATCTATGCTCTTGAGAAAATATCAAGCTGATGAACTCAACTACTTACCATTTCAAGTTTCCAGTTAGTGATCAGTGATGCTACAGTGACTTTTGTCTTTAGTTTTCTGGTTGTTTCGAGTGTCTTGAACAAGATGATAGAGGTTTCTGTGGAATTGGAGACCTCATAGGACGTTCAAGATGTGGAGGGGAATCTCTTAAAACCTAAACATGACAAATGAAATAGGACTAGTAATTAAGAGAATTAATTGATCAAGTTCAAAATCTACATAAACTTCAAATTTATGCACTATATTACCTTAACTGGTAGATCAAAACTTATTCTTATAATTTGAATTCTCATGTCATAAGGAAGTCAGAACTTTTGATTTCCAGGATTTCTATAAACTTCAACTGAAGTAAATGTTGAAGTAGCAAATGTACCTCCATACAATCTGATTAACCTCCACAAAACTAGATAACTCTAAAATTTGTTAAGAGGAGCAAATCCATTGTTCACATTGAATTCAACATATTCTACAAACAAGTCATATTATCATACAAATTTTTATGTTTTGAATTATGTACACAATTGCAAATAGGTGTGCAACACCGACTATCTCTTAAAAACCTACAACTTGGTATAATATGGCCCTAAAAAGTTTTTTCTATTAGCATGAAAGCTATGCACATGCATGTGATAAGTTTGATAAAAAAACTTAAAATTTCAACAAATGGAAATCATCATATGATATGTAATGACTTGAACAACTTATTTTCAGTCTATCTACTATTTTATTTTATTTTATTTTTCTGATTTGTTCTCTTTTTATTCTCTTCAAAAGTCTAATGTTATGTATACATGTACATAAAGATAAATATAAAAGTTTCTAAAATATAAATATTTTTCTATCTAAATAAATGTTTTATAATTTGATTTAAAATAAAATTTGGATGTATTTCAAAAAAGAAGTGCAATGATGTAAAGCACGTAGGTATTTATTATTTACTTGTTTAGAACTTAAAACAAAAAGCAACTAATAAAATTTTTAATTGACCTTTTGTTCATATTTATTTACATATATGTATGAACTTGTTAAAAGCCACACCTCCAAATTATGTGATGATTAATTTAGTCCAATGTCACTCTTCTATGTTTCATGCAGATGAGATGGATCATCATCCTCCATGAGTGCATAGGATAGTCCATCCTTTATGCTCAAGCATCTCCCCAAGACTCTCCTCATGAGTGCAGAAGGCAACCTTGTCCTCCTTTCTTGCATTCCACCTCAGCCATTGTGCATATAAATAATACATTGTAGACCCCAAATCAACATAAAACAAAATTAAGGGTATATGTCATTTTTTAACATTGTACAACTTAAGTATCCAATCCAATAAAGTAAGCAAGTACTCTTGTTGAAGAGGGCAAATTTTTAAGTTTTGTTTTTTTTCATCAAGATTCCATCCACAAATCATTGCAATAGAGACTGCCACCTTCCTCAGACATTACCAATTACTAAATTTATAAGTTGTATCAGCTATCATTGTGTGCATATGCTATTATGAATTAGCAAAATATGATAATAAGTTGAGTGCTTTTCAGCTAAGAAAAATATTTCTATCAATTGATCTTTTGAATAGATTTACTGAACATCTAGTGCTAAATTTTGTTATTTTCATGTGATACAACTGAAGCACTTGAATGAAAAATAAATGGTAAAGATTCAATAAGGCTTTACAACTACTTATGAATTCAACAATTTTATATACAAATTCTCCTCATAAATATTGAATAATTGCATGAATTATATGCAAATAGATTATGAGCTCAAAGATGGAATAATATGCCCTATGATCAAGAGCACAACAAACAATTGAGTCCATAATTTGAAGATGGATATTAAGAAGATATACAATGAGAAGTAAAAGACACAGAAAGTATCAATAGAAGATGATGCTAATGTTTGGTTGTGATGGAGCATATCGACAAGGTGTATTTGTTCTAGTAGTGATAAGTGGTTCAAAATTTGTTTGATGCTTGTATTAGCAAAAAGCATGTTTACTATTGATGGTGATCTATAATCATTTGAGTGTTTTTAATTAGCGATGGTGAATTTTCATCATCAATCTTCTAGGCTATGATAGCATGATTGTAGTCGAACTTAAAGACAAACATTGGAAAGATGTAAGGTGAACAATTGAGTTAGAGCTTGTTGGAAGTTTGAATTAGAGCTGACCAACTATTTCATTATATCATTGTATTTGTGCTTTCTATCTCCACAATGGGATTTCCATCAATATCACTACCAATTTGATTTCTTGCTTACTCCTCCCCACAACAACACTACCAAAAACCATGTTATTCACAACACTTATCTAAATTACTCTAATTGGAATTTACATAATACTAACAATAAAAATTTGAGAAGAGAAGCAAACATAAACCATCTTAGGAATACAAAAATATGAATATCTTTAGACAAAGAGCTCTTTAATCTCACTTTAGCATGCTTCTTCATGAGAAAGCTTCTCCACAATTTAGGTAGCTTTGGTTGTAATAATCATTCGTCATCTCTAATTGATCAAAAATTATATGTATTAAAGAAAGATAACACAATAAGCTTGAGAAGATTGAAATCACATGGATTACATATTTGTAAGTATACTCTTGTGTTTGAATAATGAACAATCTATTTCCATCAATATTCTTAATTATTCAAAAACACTATTGTAGTTTTAGCAGATAAAGGTTACAACTTCTTCATCAATAACCATGATTTCAATGTCATGCATCATGACCAAACCAAATTGTAGAGCCTCTTCTTGTGCCTACAATAGTCAAACAAAAAGTACAAATAATAGCAAGAATCAATTTATGGAACACCTCAAACTTAGCCTAAGATAAATTGAACTTCTTCATCTTGCCAATATCCAATCCACCCTTCTAAGTCCTAGTGTCTAAAAAAGACAGACTTGGGCAGTCTTGACAGGCATGCCTTCTGCTCTTTTGAGGAAGAAAGGCTTGTGCAAAAGAGATGCTCAGGCACAAATGACAAACTGTCCTTTGCACTCATGGCAGATGATCATCCATCTCATTTGCATCAAGCATGGTGGAGTGATATTGGACGAAATTAATCATCACATGATTTAAGAATGTGGCATTAATAAGTATGTCTATATATATATATATATATATATATATGTGTGTAAAGATTGATTTGTGCAACTGTAGTTTGAAGCTTGTTTGAAACTCTTCTTGAGTCTCATCCACTAATATGTTTGTTTGGACACTTACCTGTGTATTTAAAATTTGACTGCCAACGAGCTTTGAAATGGATACTCCTTGACCGGAAACTCCCCACCATTCATCGCCTTTACTCACAACTCGTTCAATTATAGTCAACTACACATCCACAAACCAGAAAGAAGAGAAGAGAAGAACAAGAACGAAAGGAAGAAAACAAATTAAAGACTAGCATCAACTACGCCAGCGATTCCGAGCAGAGTGATCACTACAGAGCAACGCACGCGTTTGCCACACACCGCGCTGCTGAAGAAGCCAGAGAATCGCGTCTCAAGGATCGCTCTTGGCTTGCCAGCGGCCTCGAGTGTGCGGACGCTGGAGGCAGCTCTGCAACGTCACGCGCATCTTTTCGCCATCGAACGTGCAGCAGGAGCAGGAGGAGGAGGTGGTGATGGTGGTGGTGGTGGTGCGGCTGCAGCAGCGCAGAGAGGCGAATTTGTGATCCTTCCGCTGCTCTGCTCTGACGATCCCTCGAAAGTGCAAGAGCTGCGGATCATTAGCACAATCGGGAAGATTGAGAACCCCCGCCCCGGTGGTGGTGGTGGTGGCGCCGCACGTGGATCCTCGGTCGCAGGGGGGTTGAAACGTGCGACCAGATGTGAAGCATCGACATGGGCAAGTGCGAGAATAATCCTCGAGCGTGGAGCGTGGAGACGATTCGGGTGAGAGTCAACTACGGCATCCATCCATCTCCACATTCATCTATCGATTCATTCATTCATCCATCGCCGACGACGCTGCTGCTGCAGTGCTTGAGGAGCTCTGCCTGCAGTGCCTGGATCCCTTGCAATCGGGCGGGAAAGCCTCCTCATTCAAAGCCAGCGCCCTCTCCCTCCCTCTCCCGCCCTTTTCCTACAACTTCCCTCCCTTTCTCTGATAGTTTCGGATCATTCTTCCCAATTTAAAATCTATCTTTAATTATGATAACAAACTACTTGAACAGTATTAAGTTATTTTTCTAGAAGAAAGATTTCATTATTATATAGATGCATATATACACACATTTATTCACATATACAATGACAAAAATATTTATATTACTATCACACAACCAAGTAATTGCAATAAAAATAAAATACAAAAAAAGAAAATAATTTTGTTTATCATAGAATTTTTTAAGAAAACAAGATCCATATACATGTCTAAAACTAGTAAAAAGGAATGTCACTTGGCAACCATTATACAAGGTTATCACTTACAAAACAATCACTTATAAAGTTCACACAATATTCAATAATATTTTTTAATTTTCACACATTTAAAATTTAATAAATAAATAAATAAAATTATCTATTTTATTTATTGCTATTGATAAAGAAAGTGTAAGTTGTTGATAGGAACTAAAAGCTACAAGAAATGTCAATGATAAGAAAAGGAAAGAAAAATTAAGCAAAGTAGATGTCTCTTGAAATAATATTTTTTTAATTCTTATTATATATGCTTATTGAATTAATAAAGCAACTTAAACTAAAAAATCAATATTATTTTTATATACAAATAAGATATTGTTAATATCACCATAGTATTTGTTATTGTCAGCACAATTTGTCATTCACTATATGTTATTGCAATTTTTGCTATTGCTACTACACCATTATTCTTATTAATTATTTCTTATTTTTTATTTTAAAATTATGTTATTTTAAAAAAATGTATTGAAAATCTTAACAATTAAAAAAAACTAAAGAAATATACAAAATATATAGTAGATTGTGGTAGTAGTAGAAAAAACAATGGTGGCCTTATCAACATTCTATATATATATATATATATATATAATCACCCTTGTTATAATTAATTTATTTTGTTGGTTCCAATATGCACTATCTACACTACACTGTAAAGTCAACATTATACAGTCAACTACATTATATAATCAATAATTTCTTTGGTCCCAAAAAGTAAACTATAACACAAAGTGTGTGTGTGAATGTGTATATATATAAATATATATATTAGAACCCACCTGAATTCAATAATATGAATTATAATAATCTTGTGGACTCTACTGCACAAGTAGCGTCTGCTAAATATGCATGTATGTATGGAACCGATCAGCAAATGATTCACCTTGGAACTAGTTTTAGAGAATTTACACTTTCACTACTCCACACGCATATCTTGTTGCCTTAGCCCCAATATTGTGAACCAAGGATTTCGTCGGAGTCACCGCTCATTACCGCAATAACAGACGCCTATTCTGATTGTATATCGCACGAAACTCATTCGCAAACGGAGGTGGTTGAAATTCTATCCTCCAGGTGCCGAACAAAAGCTAGTTTCCTTTGTGTGGCCCTGCCGACACCATCGGACACCATGGGATACCGCTTCCATCGAGACCCTCCATATTGCTTCCATGTTGCAGGAACTTGTGAATTGATACCATAGAGACAAGGCTTCGCTGGAGATGGGTCCATAGGCAAACTGAGGTCTTCGGTCTCTCGAAACACTGTAGAAGGAGAAATCGCTTCAATCCAATCATAGCAAACGAAAAACGAGTAACTAAAACAAAGAAATATATGCACGGAAACTGGTTTGTCGGCGCGGGGTGTGCAATCGGCGGCTCCGATCGTCTTCGTGCTGGTGTTCTTTCTCGCCCCATGCTGGTTTTTGCACATGGTTTGGATGATTCAACACTAGATTTTGGTTTCCTTCGGTTCATTGATTGAAGCCTCTGTCAACCCGTGTGTATGCGCATGGTGGCATTTACGATACAGCATGTTGATGTGAAAAAAGTGATCAGTCGGAAATAAAGTGAACGAATTTTTGCCAGTGTAGAAATTGCATTTCATGCGATTCATGCGTACCAACTTTAAAAGCTGGTTTGCGGGAAATAAAAAAATAAAAATATAAAATCAATAAAATTGAATATCTGTAATCATTGTCAAGTAAAAATTAATGTTTGCCATAGAAATATGCATATATATATATATATATATATATATATATGTAGTAAATGCCAATGCATTGATAGCAGTTCTTCCATAAGTCAGAATGCATTTGAATATAATTGAAATATAAATTATAAAAGTTAAATTTTCTTGAGCAGAAGAAAAATACCATAAATTCCTTCAACAGCTCAATAATAAAATATATTATAATATACTTGATTTACAAAAAAACAAGGAAAAGAAGAAAACACTAGAAGTTTTATTCTTTTTATTAAACAAAAGATAAATCATCAAAACAAGTGTATTATATACAATATATATATATATATACACACACACATAACAACTGGCTTGATTTTGTATACACACACATAACAACTGGCTTGATTTTGTTTCAAAGGTGTTAGATGTTTAGATTGAAGATAATTAATTTTTGTTGAGTTTCTCTATTATTATTTAATCAATGTTCATAAAAAAAAACTGGAAGAAATATTAAAATTAAAGTTTGTAAATTATGATGGAAAAAACTCAAAGTCTTATATTTGAGTAAACAGTACATAACCAAAGGAAGTAATATGATATTCGAAATTTTAAATAAAGTATCATATTATATTCTAATCACGAATTATATTTTATTGTAGATAAATAAATAAGTATTGAACTTCTACGTTTAATTTTTCCACTGAATCTTTTTACATACGGAAATACACAATAAAAGAATGTGATATCCGTTGTGAATGAAATGATCACGTTTTTAAAAGTTAAGTTGCTATCAATTATACTACAATCTCCAAACATTCATGGAATCATTTTTTTTTTTTTTTTTATCATAATTTATATTTTCAACTATTATTACATTTAAACTTTTTCTATTTATTATCAAATGCTGGTAAGAAATAGTTTGGGTATTGCAGTACTTTATTACAAAGTTATGTTACTTTAATAGTTTACCACTGTTTTTAAATTTATCTTCTTTTAATATTTCTGAACTTCCTCACCTATGGTGATTTACAACGTTTTACCTATAATACTTTTTGAATGTATTTTACCTTAACATGTCCATCCGAAAGCCATAACTATAGACAGTGTATTTGTGTGTGTGTGTGTGTGTGTGTATATGTATTTGTATATGAAAGGGTGATATGTTCAATTGTTGCGTAATGGTATGAAACAAGTTGGTGTCTCCAAATTATTATTTTTTGGTCAAATCTACAAAAAATTAAAAAAAATTAAAAATAAACCAAAATAAACTACAAAACAAAAACATGCAATGATTCAATACAAACCATCCAGGTTTTAATTATTGTGTTCAATTATTCAGTTAAAATAGATTGAACCAACTGACCACATAAATAAACAACAAGAACTAAGAAAAGGATCAAAAGGCAAAAAGGAAAAAGCTCAACATTTATGTGTTTGAAATAGAATGCAATCTTATTTTCACCATTGTCATCATCAACAATGGGGGCACACCCAATTTTCAAAGGTTTCTTTTCATCATGATGATGATTATTATTTGGAGAATGTTAAGTAGACCCAAGTTTTTACCAAATCAACTAAATTTATTCATGATGATAAATATGATAATCATGACGAATGTGGTTGATTTTCATTGGTTTTTTATTCAGTAGAGGAAAAATGAATCTAGAGGTCATTTTTTTTTTGATGGATTGATCAATTTAGTAAAAGCCTGGGTTTCCTTAACATTCCCCTAATATTATTACTATTATTTTTGGCCAGCCCCATGCAGACTTGTTCGACTCTAATCCCATCAACCCGACTCTAAAAAAACACAACTCACGGGGAAGGTCACGAGAATTAGGATTTGGACCATGAGTCCCCGAGTTCGTGACCAATGGACGTGGAGGTGAATTAGCTGAGAACCCTGACACTCAAAAATGTAAAGAGAATGAATAGATGGAAAAATGAAGAAAACCTACCTTTCCATGAACAATGATGAGCGCTGCAGCCTTTGCTTGACGGCGCGTAGAGGAAGGAAGATACGTGCTCTCTTCACCACAGCCCCCCACTCAGTCTTTGTTTTTGTGTGTGTGTGTGTATCTATCTGTGTGTCTGTCGCGACCTCGATCCTCGGCATTCAATACCCTGACCACTTTCCTGAGTTCAGACGTAAAATCTCGCTCCCCAACGTTCACTGACTGGTTATCCTCCTCCCGCCTCGCAACTCAGTTTCACATATCCTCTTCGATTGACTGCTCATGTGTCGCCATGTATCGTTCCGAAATAGGTCTTGGGGCAATCAAAGGCTGGTTATAATGAGCTGCGGTACTTTAGTTGGCAGCCGTAATACATAAGGACGAGGAGGCGGAAAGGGAGGATATGAACACTATCGACGAAGAAAGGTTTGATGATGGGTCTGAGCAGCAGAGAACCACTTGCGGGGAGGCTTTGAAGAAAGCGAGCTAGCCCTCTCTGACATCGCTACCTGACCAACATGCTAAAAGGTCGTCAGTGCCCATAACCACCTTCCTTCCTTAGAACCCGTAGACTTATTTCAGAAAACAAACATTGCCCGTTAAATAAATGAGGAAACAAAAATAACCATGCTCTCAATTGCATTGTGATCATCATCTTTAAGCTCATTGTCTAACAATGTCGACAAAGCTGCCACGAACAAACTTTTTTTCTTTTCTTTTCTTTTTGAAATAAGAACAAAATAATTATTTGGGTAATGTGGGTGAGCTCATTGTTTCGCTACAGACTAGAATCATGACTTTAGGGTTGTTTGGTGATTATACATCTCATCAAATGCTCGGTGGTAATGTGGGGTTTGCATTTAAAGACAGGGAAAATGTGGGGCACTGAATTTAGTGACCTAGTATGTGGCGGGGATTACTCAAACGTTAAGATAGGTTTTCATTTTTTTATTTTGATTTTCCCTCTCTATCGACCAAATTTAGATGCTGTTGAGCTGAAGAATGCTTCAATAATGTTTGATTACAGAGCTAATTTTCACAGAATTGAATTGTGCAATTACGTATGTGTATTGTAAAGGATTATCTAGATTCTGTTTGCTTTGAATCTCATTGAAGAGGTGTTAACAAGATCCTCTCTTCAGTATTCCACGGCAACTGTGCCTTCAAAGCGCTCAATGTTTTTCGAAATCCTGGCAAGCGCGGTAACGCTCTGCACTAATTCCCATTTACTTCTTTATTGAACAAAATCAATCACCACATATTAGTTGAAGATGCTGGATTTCGAACTGATATGATATGATACGCTTGACTTCGTGGTTAAAAGCTCAAGGCTTGTATTGCAGAATTCTGACTCACTACCTAAGGCTAAATCTCTCACTCAAACCAAGATCTGCACCGATTGGTACGTTTTAATTCTTCATTATTTAATATGAGAGTTATTGACTTTGCAAGTGAAGGCATTCTGAAGGAGAGGGAAATGGACCACCGGCGGCACTCAGCCACTCTTAGCGACTTCCAGAGTCTGGGTCAATAATAAGGCCTGTCAGTCGCGAGCAGAGGGAGCCATGGATTTTCATTTCTGTACAAGAGGAACTACACAACGGTCTTGTCGTATTGTTCAATTGCGGTTCAACACACACTTTTCATAGTTTTTGCATTGCGGCAAATACGGTAACAACCATCGGGAGTTACACTTATCAAAGAAATAACATTTCCCACAGCTGAGCATCACAGAGAGGAAACAGAATCCGAGACGGTGGGCAAGATGATCCATGAGACTGATTTCGAATTCAGGAGAATTGGCAACAAAATGTTAAAATAAAATTCAAGGTCTAACCTCTGATTTGGCCAGAGTATTGTAGATCTTGTGCAAAAATCAATGTATGGTACATGTTGGGTTTTGAGGGGTGCACAAGCTTCTGTCCCCAAACAAATATCAAGGCTCGTCTCAACGTAAATATAATCTAAAACGTCTTCCTTTATGGATTCAACCTCGTCTCAAAAAAAAGACACAAGGTGGATTCTACCCTTCTTTGCTAACAGTTTAGCTGCGAATTTCAGCCTGCACCTCTACGGTTGTAATATAAGTCAACATCCCGCGAGGTATCAAGCGCCGGAACTAAAATCGTTACTTCTTGCGCGAACTTGATAAACTTTGAAATGCTGCGGGAAGAAAACGAATTATTACTCTACAAGCATGAGGAGCTTGGTAACCAAGAGTGAGTTGGTTTGACGGGTACCGAAAACTTGCGCGGTTGAGGGATTTTAAAGGCTGGCAATAACAGTAACGTCGAGGCTGTCAAAATTTATATGGAATCCTTGGAGGCTTCCACAGGGATGGCTATCTAGACTGGAGCGGGGAGATGAGCCTCTTATGGGAATCTGAGCGATACACTATGCTGATATCCTCAGCAATATTTTTGGCATCGAAGGTGGCTCCCAAAATCCCTTTCCTTCCCAAACCAGCGACGTAGAGACCGCGCTCCGCCTTCCAGGTTCCCTGAGAAAGATTTTTCGGAAGCCCATCAGCTGAGAAGAAACCGCTCTCGTCCCTAAGCCATCTGGGGACATTGCTCCTGTACCCTGTGGCCAGCACGATGGCATCGAACTCCTCAAATTGGCCGTTTTCAAACTTGGAGCCAGTAGGTGTGAGATGATCCACGCCCGGGCACACCTTGATGGTGCCGCTCTTGATCTTCGCAAAAGTCCCCACATCCAGAATGGGTGTCTTACCTTGCTTGCATTTGATGGTCATTGGCCCGTCCGTGGGGCGTTTGAAACCATAGCTAGTTATATCACCCAGCACAGCCCGAGTGTACCCCACGAGGAGCAGGTCTGTAAACCACAGCGAAAAAGTCTTCATCATCCTCATTGCCACGGCGAACGTCGACGTGCCGAAAATCTCCCTCGGCAATATGTGCACTGGGCTCCGGACTACGAGGAAAGGCTTCGCATTGAAATTTGCAAGGTCCATGGCAATCTCCATTCCCGAGTTCCCACAGCCTACGACCAGTACTCGCTGCCCCTGGTAATGGGCTCCTGTCCTGTAATTACTGGAGTGCAAGACGGGGCCTTGGAAACTATCCAACCCCTCCATCTTAGGGGTGTAAGCCTCGGAATTCTCCCCAGATGCAACCACCAACCACTGCGCACGAAACTCCAGCATACCTTCGGAATCTAAACCTGAACCGGAAGGTCGCGTCTGAACCTTCCAGTATGAGGAACTGGGATCATACGATGCACAGACAACCTCTGTGTTAAATCTGGCCCTCATGTCGAAATGCTGGAAATAATTCTCCAGGTAGTCGACGAACTGCTTCTTGTTAGGATACAGCGGGTAATCCTCCGGGAAGGAGTAGTAAGGCAGCTCGCAAAACTGTTTCGGGATGTGGAGATGCAAGCGGTCGTAGGCCTTATACTTCCAGAGCGAGGCAATACCATCTGATTTCTCAATGATCAGAGACGGCACTCCTTTCATCTCCAGGCACGCCGCGGCTGCCAACCCCGAGGGTCCGCCGCCCACGATGATGGCCCCCTCCACAACAGTGGGAAGTGGCTTACTCATCAGCAATGAGTCATTCCCCCCCTTGCCCAAATACTCCACACCGGAAGGGTTCCAGGAAGCAAGGTAGGGCGGCATACTGACAGTAGAATGCGCTCACAATGAGACAACGAATCGCTGGTCGCTGTGATGAAAGCCAAATTACATGTTCTCTGCGCAGCGGCGGAACAATCCAGTGGCTCACACGGACCTGTTCCAGAAGAAAACTACACTATGCAGCTGTGGACCCAGCTCACTCCGAACTCCCCACCTCCTCACAGTCCAAATCTCTCGCATACAGCTCTTAGTTCCTAACCGTCATCGTCACCGCTGTGTTGTGAAAGCAGCCGCAGTCAGGGACCCCTATGAGCAACTAGATCTGAGCTCTCTCTCCACCTCCAAGATGCGGGGCTGAGAAGAAGACCCTCTCTGTAAGAGGCGCTGATATAATAACCGAGAAATCGAGGCTGGATGAGGATGGAGAAAGTTTGGACTTACTGGCTGGGTGATGAAGTATTCTCAACGCCCTCATTACGAGCCCGCCGCCAAGCCGACTCAGCCCAAACTTCCTCCGACGCAATCCATCTCGATCCATGGATTTGAGGCTATGTCCTCTGCAGGTACAGCGTAATTCTGGCTTGTTTCCCTCCTCTTCCACTGTCTCAGCTGTGGCTGGCTTTGTGTATTTGTGTTTACTTTTCTTCTCTATTCTTTTTATTTTATTTTTTCCTTCTTGCCCTTCATAACTGAGCTCTTTACGACTTCATTACTGTGCAAGTTTAGCTTGGTCAGCCTCCTACACAACTATCAAAATTGATGCTTTAGCTGTTCTCAGATTTTTTGTTTATATATTTGAGATCAAGCTTAAAACTTCACTTTTTCCCTTAATGATCAATGTATGCATGCCATCACTTCCTCTTCTAATGACCTGATGCATTGCTATATCACACTTGTTAATTGCATCACCCATGGGATTGAACTAGGGCTGTAGTTTCTCCAGTGCTAAAATTTGAGCTTAATGAGTGGCATGCACAGAGCCATCATATGTTGTGTATAATGATTTTGGTTGTGTGCTGGCCCTACACACAAAAGTTGTCCTTGCAAATTAACACCCCATCACTTTATAGCTTCACCTTTCAATGGTTTGTGGTGATTATGCTTTCAAATCCCCTTCATGTATGTTATGTTTGAAAATGTATATTTATGTTGGTTAATTTTATATGCATATACAAAAATATAAATAGAGAGTGAGATATATAATATCAAATTTTTCATTCTCAAGAGTCTATTCGATTAAAGTTGAAGGCTCATGTTGATAAAACTTTAAGATGACCTTCAAAAATATATTAATAAAAAGAATGAACAAATTAGTATTAGCATAAAAATTAGATGAGAATCTGTTTAGTAATTCCAAATGAAAACCAAGTATTTAGAGGATTTTAGATTACTACCTGATCTTTCTAGTTGTAGCGTTGGTCACTAACAATAACTAAGTGGATGAGAACTTCAATCTAGAACAAATAAACCACTCATGCATGCTTTCCTCCTATTCATTGTGCTGATTATTTTGATCTTCAACAAACCTTATCTACAGAACAGATTGTCACTGAGATAGTGGTTGGCACAGTATTCTGAATCATGTCAAACATTCAATCTACATTCTTCTTTCTTCTTCATTATCTTTTTCTCTGTCTTCTTTGTATTTTCTCTTTTGGTTTTTATAGGAGGGATTGACATGAGAGAGGTGGGGCACAATATAGAACAAACAAAGTTCAAAGGTATCAAATAGTGGGTGTGGCATTCCAAGCACAGTGTAACCCCGTCCACTGGTGCCAAGTCA